>NC_134483.1:459209061-459442467 GCF_040206685.1 Ascaphus truei | reverse complement strand
ACTCCTCAGTCAGTCACCACCCTACCCAATCACCTGTCAGTCACCCAGTCAGTAACCCCCCCACCCAATCACCCAGTCAGTCACCCAGTCAGTCACCCCCATCCAATCACCCACCCACTCACCCACCCACATAATCACCCACCCAACCCGTTACCCACCCCCCCACCCAGTCAGTCCCCCACCCAGTCAGTCACCCCCCCACCCAGTCACCACCCCACCCCCCCACCCAGTCACCTCCCACCACCCCCCAGTCAGTCAGTCACCCGCTCTCTCACATTCTGTCTTTCACACTCTGTCTTTCACACTCTGTCTCTCACCTTCTGTCTCTCACCCTCCTTCTCTAACCCTCTATCTCTCACCTTCTCTGTCTCTCACCTTCTCTGTCTCTCACCTTCTCTGTCTCTCACCCACTCTGTCTGTCACCCTCTCTGTCTGTCACCCTCTCTGTCTGTCACCCTCTCTGTCTGTCACCCTCTCTGTCTGTCACCCCCTCTGTCTGTCACCCTCTATCACTTCTGCCTCTGTTGCCCTCTCTCTCTCTCTCTCTCTCTGTTGCCCTCTCTCTCTCTCTGTCGCCCTCTCACCCACACTATCTTTCTCTCACCCACACTCTGTCTGTCTCTCACTCCCACTTGGTCTGTCTCTCACACACTCTGTCTGTCTATCTCTCACACACTCTGTCTGCCTATCTCTCTCAAACTCCCTCTCTGTCTGTCTCTCTCTCTGTCTCGCTTTTTCTCTCACACTGTCTGTCTCTCTCTCTCTCAAACACTCTCTCTGTCTGTCTCTCTCTCACACACTGGTAGTGTGGTATATTGGTGCATCACCACAGTAAGCTCAGATAACATAAATCTCATTGAATGAATCCAGGAACAGTAGTATAGTGACAAAAATGAACACCCCAGGGTGAAAAATAGGGACCTGGTGGTGCCCACACAGCTACCCCAATACTTGGTCTCCAATATGCATTAATTCACCACTGGGGTATAATATGACACAGTCCAGCAATAGAAAGGTAACAAACAAGGGGCTAATGCCCTTTACCTGACTAGTATAGTTCCAGATGAATGGATTCCTCGGCGTGCAGTCCTCAGAAGAAGAATCCAGGTAGGTAGAAGAGAAGAGGAGCACAGCTCACAGCATACACAAATGCAAAAATGAGGGCAACTCCAGACATGGAAAAAATATATATCAACCTTAAATGATCAGCTTGGCAATAGTACAGGACCACGCACCAATGCGTTTCATCCCTCAGGACTTTCTCAAGGTGAGAAAGTCCTGAGGGATGAAACGCGTTTGTGCGTGGTCCTGTACTATTGCCAAGCTGATCATTAAAGCTTGATATATATTTTTTGCATGTCTGGAGTTGCCCTCATTTTTGCATTTGTGGATGCTGTGAACTGTGCTCTTCTTCTCTTCTACCTATCTGGACTCTCTCTCTCACACTCTGTCTGTCTCTCTCTCACACACTCTCTGTCTCACTCTCTGTATCTGGATATCTTATCTACCCTATATATCTTAACTGCCTTATACCTACACCAATTTAACCTATACTGCTTTCTTCCAGATCTGACACAAGCTTCACACGGGAGACATCGGAATCCCCCTAACCCAGAAGACAGGTAAGATCAGGTAAGATCCCAGGCGGGATTGCTGCTTTAGAAATTGTGAAGCTGGGGCATCCAGACACTAGTTAAGGGGTTCAGGAAACTAGTCATTCATATCTGGCTTTTTTTCCCAGATCTGACATTTACATACACACACACCTATGTAACAAGGGCTAATTGTAGTATAATTTAATACAATAAATAAACTTATGTCAAAAACGAATGTTGCTCTTACTAGGAATTTATTCAATGTATTTATTTTTTGGGGCGGGACTAGGGACTAGGGACGGGGATGGGGCGGGGCTAGGTGGCAAGTAGATTTTTTGGATCGGCGATTACATTTTTGGGTGATTTGTCAAGCACTGTATATATATATATATATATATATATATATATATATATATATATATATATATATATATATATATATATATATATATAAACACAAAAAGAAAACCTCTAAAAAGCACTCAGACAAGTATATGCAAAAATAGTAATGGTCATTTATTAAATCAAAAAATAATGAAAGACACAAACAGCTGACTGAAGAGCCTGCCTGACTGAATAAATCAGAAAATCATACAGATAAAACCAAAAAACCCCACAAAAGTACAATATTGTAAACCCAGCATGAATGACACAATATCAAAAAAGTGAGTGATCACTTATGGGAACATAGTTCCCACAGTGAAGACAAAAGACTAGCCGGCCATAATAAATGATACTGAGCTGAAGGTAGTTAAATATTAACCTTGAAAATTAAGCAAAATACAATGTTGTGAAGTAAATAACAGGTGTGCTATACCAATATGCAGGATATTAAATGACTGAAACCTGTATGCCTATTGCCATAACATAATGCATATCATATGGAAACATGTTAAATAAGTACTTCAGTGACCCAAATACATATATCACAATGATGGGAAACAAAGGAAGATACTCAGCTCCTTATTGGCAAGGCAGTGCCGTCTCAGGCAAGCACAACCCACAAAAAAATGATTTCAATGGATGGGAAAAAAATAAATTGTCCCAATAGAGTGTCAGCAGGCAGGGTCAGCAGCAGCAACAATTAAAAAAGTCCCACCATTGTTTTTTGGTTTTATCTGTATGATTTTCTGATTTATTCAGTCAGGCAGGCTCTTCAGTCAGCTGTTTGTGTCTTTCATTATTTTTTGATTTAATAAATGACCATTACTATTTTTGCATATACTTGTCTGAGTGCTTTTTAGAGGTTTTCTTTATTGTGTTTATACATTTACCCTTTCCTCTAGCACCGCCTAGCAGTTAATGGGTTTTCTGTGATTTCTTTCTCAGATTTACTTTTTCTGGTTAAGATAGGTTTAGACATTGCATATATTAATTGGCAGTTGATGCGGTATTCACCCCCTGTGTATGTTATATATATATATATGTATATATGTGTATGTAGCACATGTTCCCCCCCCTGGTGATTTATTCATGGCTATTGCTGGGTGTAGTGCTGGTTACTTCTTTGGCACAAGAGAACTGAGGTACCTGCAAAGGTGTGGGGGAAGACAGGCAGACTTTTAGGGATTCCTCTGGTTTTTCTTGGTGACAGTGCCTCCAGACATAGGGGGCTTCTGTAAGGCTGATGGCGGTCCCCGCTATGACCGTCCTATCTCAAAATTCTCCCCTCCGCACAGACTGCCATGGAGCCAGAAGTATAAATGAGGATGATCTTTATTATAGCAGCCACTGCGATGTTGTTACAGTGAATGCTTTAATTGATAAGTTCGATCCCTGGCTTCTGAATGGTACTGGCCTGTTGGTAATAGTGAGGCCTCTCTGGGTTGAATTGGTGCCTCAGCCCATTAGGGACTGAGCACATGTTTCACTCTCCCAGCCGGGAGCAGAGCTCAGAGCTCCTACCCCATGAAGGGATAGTTGGAACCCCTGTCACAGACTAAAGTACCCACCCCTAAGGGGCTGAACTTCATACTATAATTAAGGCTCTTCCTTCCTGTAGCTCAAAGAGGCAGTATTAAGCACATGCAAAACCACTCCTGTCCCTCAGGAAGTCAGCATGGGGAGGGGGAAACCCCATACAGATGCAGCAGCCATTATTTTAACAAATCTCGAAATGGTCGCGATAGACTAATGGCCCGCCATAGTAACACAGCAGGGGTCCCTGCTGTGTGAGTCCTAATGTGGTCTGCCACTCTGTAATAGACGTGCAGTAAGAGGCTGAATCAGTCACTCTAACTGCGTGCCTCTCACAGGCGATTGCGGGGGTGTTATTAAAATTCTAACATTACAGTAATGTAGCAAGTGGTCTCCAGAGCTGAACCGCGTTGATTTCAGGTCCGGGGACCCCTACTTCCCGAGATACAGGCCCTGGTATGGGGTGACGGTATCCCCATCTGCTTTGTTTAGATCCCACGGTCACATGACCGACAGGAATTTAACATAGGGATATCTGCACCCCATAATGGGGGGCCTGTGAGAGGCTCGCAGTTAGTGACTGATTCTGTCTATCTTTTACTGCGCGTCTATTACATAAAGGCAGACCCCGGTAGGATTCACACAGCAGGGACCACTGCTGTGTTACTCCGGCGAGCCATTAGTCTGCAACTGACCATTTCGGGTCCACCACGTGACGCAACGCGGGATGTACCTAGGTATTTGTTAAAATTATGTCCGCTGAATCTGTAGGACAGCCTGTCACTGTCTGTGTCTTACTAGAACTTACATGACAGGGTAGATTGATAGGTAGCTGGAATATATATATATATATATATATATATATATATATATATATATATATATATATATATAGATCCCCTCAAATTTACCTTCAAACATGTAAAGAAACACTTGACACTGCATTTGAATGGGACTCAAGCTGTGTGAATCCAACCGGGCTGCAAAGCCCATTCAAACACAGGGATACATGCTGTGTTAAGACGATGGGCCATTACTTCCTTCTGTGTACAATCTCACGAGTTACTGCGAGATGGTCACAGATTTTCCAAGGCAAGAGGTCTAAAACCGGCAGCTGCATCTGTAACTAAGGCACTCCATGTTCTCAAGTGGTGAGTGTCCAATTTATGATATAACTTCATCTTGTTCTTCCATACGATAGACAAATCCCCACTAAAGAATGTGTGCAGGACAAGCGTTAACAGCCAGTCTAAGGAATACAAGTGCAGTGTGTGTGCAGCGCACAGCAAGGAATGAAGGAGAGCAGGTCTGGCAGGTCGCTGCACACACACTGCACTTGGATTCTCCTGACCAGATACAGCTGCATGCTTTGGAGAGAACTACTGGGGGTCGTGAGTACGTTTACCTGGGGCCAGTCCAATGAGGAGGGGGAAGTGTCTCTGTACACGTACCCCCACCTTCAGGGTGTTTTAAAGCCCCATTATAGGTTTAGTGCTTTATTACTTATTAATTATTACCCAGTGTCTGCTCTACTCCTTCATTATAAGTGTAACCCTTGTTCCCCCCCCCCCCCCAGACTCATCTGTGGTGTCTAGGGTGCGTGAGGGCAGATTACATGCGTAATGGTGGTGCATACCTGCGTGGAACAGGAGGGCCTGAGCTTCCTGCGTTGTTATTGCGGAGACAGGACCAGGCTTCTGGAGTGGTAGCCTCCATGCTTTAGTGGTGCAGCGCCTCCACCTTCTATACTCCCAGGGATATGGGATAGGAAACTGAAGGAAGACCTAATTTCCTCGCCTATGCTTCAGAACTGAGAGGAGCCTTTCCTCTGCCAAGAAAAACTGAAGCCTTGTGACTGGATACACAATCTGCACCATTTTGCAGCAGACTTCCCCGGAGAAGCTTTCACGCCCTGCCACTGTTATCTTCGATTTTTGATGAACTTTTCAGGCCTGGTAGACGAACGAAATGAAACGTAACGCAAGCCAGGTTTCAAATCCTTTGTCTCAATTTATTACTCATAGGGCAATGACTTTTATACAGAAAAAAAAAAGATATTGGTTAGAGGCGTAACATAGGCGTATCATAGGCGTGTCTTGGGCGTAGATTTGATTAGAGGCGTGATTTAGGGGCATGACATATTAGTGGCGTGACTTTTGGGACGTGTCTTTCCCAATACAAGCAATTGTCTGAATACATAGCTTATTCATTGTCTGTTATCAAAAGAGACCTTGAGTCTTTAGCAACTATATTACACTATTTTGCTTCTTGCAGAAAACATTCTATTATATTCTAACTAAAACATCAGGAAATTGACAACACAAAAGTATCGTAGAAATATTCTGACCAGGAAGAAAGGAAATGCAATTTAGCAGAAACTGAGTGCATTTAGGAATTATATTTCAGCAAAAGGCTGACTACAGAATCTTAACTAGTTATGACCATAGAAAATGGAAGCTTAACACGAGTGCAGATTCTGGCCTGACATACTGGTCCTAACAGACCCGTACAGAAGAGTGAACCCTGGTCCCAGGGTGAATGCTCCAGACTCACACAACAGTCTTTGTATAAAAGAATTGTCTCTTTATTTGTCAGATCAGCGACTCCAAATTTAGTGACGACCAGTAGCCACAACAACAACAGCAATGTCCCACTGATCACTCCACTCTCCTCCTTTCACATCTCTTTCCTCCTCTCCTTCCCTCCAAGTCTCTCCTCCGACAGGATGGTCTGTGCTAGGGCATCAACACCCCACGGCCCACCTCAGAGGTTATCTTCGGGGTGGGGAAGGAATTCTCCCCATCACCCCAGGCTTGGGGTGAGGGGCATTGGTCCACCGGGTCTATGGTGCTATCAGCTCTACTCAAAGTGGTTGAGTCTCTCCTCTCCCTGCTCCTGTGCGACTGCACAGGTGAGACCGCACTGTCTCCTCCAACTCCTCGGACAGAACAGACAGTCACTTACAGGGGCGGGGTGCTAAATAGACTCAGCCCCACCCCTCATTATGCCAGCAGACCGCCCCTCTGTCTCATGCCTGCAGCAGAGTCAGGGGCCTGCATCTACCACTCAGGGCAGGGCTTGGAAGGGGGAAAACCCATGATGACTACTGGTGCCTGCCCTTAACAGGACTTACCACAGTAGGAGGAATATAGGTATAGCCTGTGCTGTTTACAGGGGGCTACACTCTCCCTATGGTGGATTCCAATGGTCCCCACTTGGACCTAGTTTTAGCAGACCCATCCTTCGGTGAACCACCTGGGAAACAGCACACATGAGACATTGTCATCATACATTGCATAATGAGGTAGTTCAATGATAACACAACCGGGTACTCCCAACATGGAGAACCCTACAGATAATGCTTTGGATCAGGCTTTCTTACCCTCCGCCCATTATGATCCGTGACGGTCACAGCGAAAGATTGGACCGGCCCATGCTCAGGCCGATAGGTTACACCATGCATGTAGATACATCTACCTATGCTCCATATGTGGACCAATTCGCTTATCTTATCCTCATTATGATACCCTCCCTGACCGAACTTGGTCCGAAGATATTCCTGCACAGCCTCCCGGAGCCAGCTATCCCGATTCTCTTCTATTTCCCTAATGATGGGCTCAGGCACATAAGGATACTCATATCCGTGGGACTGCCGGTATCTAGCAACTATGGCCCGGTCAGCTCGACTTAGTTTGGTAAGCTTGCGGTGCCCCGCCCTGCTCGGCAGTACCCAAAACACAGGCTCTTCCGGAGCTACTTCCTCATATAAGATACTGGGGCCTCGGGGTACAACAATTTTCTGCTCTATCTCCCGGTACCTATGATCTAATTCATCCTCTACCTCTTGTTGAGTGAAAGAACCAGCCGCCCACCAATGGTCTACGATATTATTCTTAATTAATAGAAACCGCGTACGGTCAATCCCCTCATGGTATCCGGTGAACAGAGGTGCCCACCACTTGTCATGGTGCTCGTAATCTGTGGAATGACTAGTGCGTTCTACATCAGACTCTACCTGAGATGATACACCGGACGTACCCGCATCAGTAGATCGCGAGCAATCTCTCCTCCCTTTGGCGTTGATATATCTATTAGGGTTCATTTTGTGAACCACGTTGCTGGTAGACCCAGCCTCTACTGGAGTGTGGGACCCGCGAGCCCTCCCTCTAGCTGCAGGAGAAAACGGCATAGGGTTAGGCACAGGTATAACACTTGAATACGGTATCTCCCCATCCGACCCCTCATCGCTCAACTCCCAATCCCGCAAGTCCTTGGAGTATTTGGGGTATTTACATAACTTATCCCTGCTAGGTCCCAGGGGGCAATACTCGTGACGGGGCAGGGGCAGTGGCGGGGCAATGGAGCTATGGGCTGGGGCTGGGGGAACATCCAACTCAATGTCCAGCAAGCGGACAATCCCACGACCAATGGACGCTTTCTTAGACGCGCTCTCCGCCATGCTTCTGGCTTCTCTGGAGGGGCCTCGACTCTGTAGGGTTGCCAGGGCAAGGGCCGTATCTATGCTTCGTGAGGAGAACACCCCTCCCGGCCTTCTCTTTCCGGTGGAACCGGACACGACGTCATCAGGGTTGCCCGCAGAATCTCCGTCCGCTCCGTGGTCACGCACCGGAAGTGCGTCGAGGACCGGCATGGGCGTTGGCGGAACCTCCGGTTCACGGACGGACAAGTAGGCCGCAAGGCTCTCTTTCTCGTCCTCCGCGGTCGCTGCTGTTGCCTGGCGGAAGTAAAGGGCTGGTGGAGTATCCTTAATGCTCCGCTGCTGTTTGATGAGATCGGGCTCCTCTAGGGTCGTCTCGGTCTCTGTCTCCGCCGCACTGGGAGTCACCACGGCCGTGGGACATTTACGGGCCTCCGGCCGCACCAGCGATCGCCGTCGGAAGGTCTCCGGACTCGTCTGCTCCCTCTTGATGCCGTTGGGGTGGTTCGCCGGTAGGCGCATCGCCACCGATGTCAGGCCAACCTCTTCCTCCGAGGATATCATGATTGGTTCCTCCGCTAGGGAATCACCGGGCTCTTCGGCGATACAACCAGTGGTTAAAGGTACAAAGCAGTCTCGCTCCGGTACCTCCACTGCGGTCACGCTCTTCTCTGTCGACAGCTTGCTTTGTTCGGTAGCGGGCTGGGCCTTGGTTCCTCCCGCTTGGATGTAACAGGGAACCAGGGCAGTCTTGTCTTTGCCTTCCGCCACCTCCGTCAATGTTCCTGGAGAGGCACCCCGCGGGTTCTCGATCAAAGGCCACGGCTCGTTCGGCCAAAGGTAAAATGTGCCACATTGAGGGCATCGTGCTTTGGTGCTTGGGACCGCTCCGGGTATCCCGCAGTGTACGCACAAACACCGGAGGTATTCGTGCTCAGCTACCTCCACAACCAGTAAGCCTCCTGGTAGTTGGTAAATCGAAGTATTCATCTCGGTCATGGTTTGCTCAGGGTTGGAAAAGCTCAGTGTTTCAGCTCCTTGCTCCTCGAATGCCAGACAAAAGTGAAGCTCTTCGCTATGGCTTCCAGTCCCTCCCTTCGCTGGGGAGGACTCTCCTGATTGGCTCTCCTGGGGCCTCCTCTCTCTGGTGGAATACAGAGGAGGGCCTTCTCTCCTTCAGTGTGACGTGACCTGGCTTTCTGACCAGTCACGGCACAGGTGGGTGGACTTTCGGCTTTCGCGCCGCTCTGCTCCTCTTGCAAGGAATCTGGGTTTGGCGCCAGACTCTTGCACATTTCCCGCCACATTTTTCTCACTGTCTCTTTGCACGATGCACGTGCTTGCTCCAGGATTGGCGGGAACCGCCAGTTTAGAACGGCTCGCTTGCTCCGCGGAGCACATGTTGGGACAGACGCCATCTTGGATGAGCCCTCCAAAAGTACATGTGCCCTATTCTCAGTGTCTACTGGGTATCTCGAACCTAGACACTGACTGACCTCCAAATGTGTGCTCTGCATTCTGTTTCTGTATCCCACTAATATGAGGTGGCTTTACCCCAGGCTCAGCGGAACTCCTCTCCTCCATGCACTGTACTCAGTGTATACGATGCAAGTGCGTTGTGTGGGTGATAGCTAGTGTATACGATGCAAGTGTGGTGCGTTTGTGTGGGTGATAGCTAGTGTACCTCTCCTTCCTAGGTACGGGCGTCTCCTACTTTTGGCCACTCATAGCGCGGACCCTGGGCCATGGTCCCTGGACTAGTTAACAGGCTGACCCCCCCCAGTTGCCTCACGCTATCTGCCTCAAGGGACTCGGACAGCTATAGCTATTCACCCCTCCTACGCCACCTCCTAAGGGCGCCCAGGGCGTACTGTGCGAGAGTCTACGCTCCCCTGACTACCCCCGGTATGTGCAATTGCGCCCTTCCTTCTCCAGCCCTTGCACGGAGAGTGCATCTCACTCTTCCCGTTCCGCCTCGCTGTAAGCCTGACCTGTTCTGGCATCTCAGCAGCGCCTCCAAATGTAACCCTTGTTCCCCCCCCCCCCCCAGACTCATCTGTGGTGTCTAGGGTGCGTGAGGGCAGATTACATGCTTAGTGGTGGTGCATACCTGCGTGGAACAGTAGGGCCTGAGCTTCACGCGTTGTTATTGGGGAGACAGGACCATGCTTCTGGGGTGGTAGCCTCCATGCTTTAGTGGTGCAGCGCCTCCATCTTCTATACTCCCAGGGATATGGTATAGGACCCGTACAGAAGAGTGAACCCTGGTCCCAGGGTGAATGCTCCAGACTCACACAACTGTCTTTGTATAAAAGAATTGTCTCTTTATTTGTCAGATCAGCAACTCCAAATGTAGTGGCGACCAGTAGCCACAACAACAACAGCAATGTCCCACTGATCACTCCACTCTCCTCCTTTCACATCTCTTTCCTCCTCTCCTTCCCTCCAAGTCTCTCCTCCGACGGGATGGTATGGGCTAGGGCATCAATACCCCGCGGCCCACCTCAGAGGTTATCCTCTGGGTGGGGAAGGAATTCTCCCCATCACCCCAGGCTGGGGGTGAGGGGCATTGGTCCACCGGGTCTATGGTGCTATCAGCTCTATTCAAAGTGGTTGAGTCTCTCCTCTCCTCTCTCTGCTCCTGTGCGACTGTACAGGTGAGACCACACTGTCTCCTCCAACTGCTCGGACAGAACAGACAGTCACTTACAGGAGCGGGCTGCTTAATAGACTCAGCCCCACCCCTCATGATGTCAACAGAACCTCCCCTCTGTCTCATGCCTGCAGCAGAGTCAGGGGCCTGCATCTACCACTCAGGGCAGGGCTTGGAAGGGGGAAAACCCATGATGACTACTGGTGCCTGCCCTTAACAGGACTTACCACAGTAGGAGGAAGATAGGTATAGCCTGTGCTGTTTACAGGGGGCTACACTCTCCCTATGGTGGAATCCAATGGTCCCCACTTGGACCTAGTTTTAGCAGACCCATCCTGCGGCGAACCACCTGGGAAACAGCACACATGAGACATTGTCATCATACATTGCATAATGAGGTAGTTCAATGATAACACAACCGGGTACTCCCAAAATGGAGAACCCTACAGATAATGCTTTGGATCAGGATTTCATACCCTCCGCCCATTATGATCCGTGATGGTCACAGCGAAAGATTGTACCGGCCCATGCTCAGGCCGATAGGTTACACCATGCATGTAGATACATCTACCTATGCTCCATATGCGGACCAATTCGCTTATCTTATCCTCATTATGATACCCTCCCTGACCGAACTTGGTCTGAAGATATTCCTGCACAGCCTCCCGGAGCCAGCTATCCCGATTCTCTTCTATTTCCCTCATGATGGGCTCAGGCACATAAGGATACTCATATCCGTGGGACTGCCGGTATCTAGCAACTATGGCACGGTCAGCTCGACTTAGTTTGGTAAGCTTGCAGTGCCCCGCCCTGCTCGGCAGTACCCAAAACACAGGCTCTTCCGGAGCTACTTCCTCATATAAGATACTGGGGCCTTGGGGTACAACAATTTTCTGCTCTATCTCCCGGTACCTATGATCTAATTCATCCTCCACCTCTTGTTGAGTGAAAGAACCAGCCGTCCACCAATGGTCTACGTTATTATTCTTAATTAATAGAAACTGCGTACGGTCCATCCCCTCGTGGTATTCGGTGAACAGGGGTGCCCACCACTTGTCATGGTGCTCGTAATCTGTGGAATGACTAGTGCGTTCTACATCAGACTCTACCTGAGATGATACACCGGACGTACCCGCATCAGTAGATCGCGAGCAATCTCTCCTCCCTTTGGCGTTGATATATCTATTAGGGTTCATTTTGTGAACCACGTTGCTGGTAGGCCCAGCCTCTACTGGAGTGTGGGACCCGCGGGCCCTCCCTCTAGCTGCAGGAGAAAACGGGATAGGGTTAGGCACAGGTATAATATTTGAATACGGTATCTCCCCATCCGACCCCTCATCGCTCAACTCCCAATCCCGCAAATGCTTGGAGTATTTGGGGTATTTACATAACTTATCCCTGCTATGTCCCGGGGGCAATACTCGTGACGGGGCAGGGGCAGTGGCTGGGGCAATTGAGCTATGGGCTGAGTCTGGGGGGGGGGGAAACAAGGGTTACATAAGGATATAGGTCCCTGTATTTTTTGAGCACCATTCCTCTATCATATGTAGTCTAAGGAATACAATGAGTAATGAATCAATAGTCACAGTTACAGTATATATCAAAGAGGAGAAATAAGTGACAAAACTGATTGTGGAGTTATTAAATTATTATTTTGAACTTGTACAATTTGGTATGAAGTAACATTGGAAACTTTATTGATAAGCGAAAAGTAATAATACTTTTACACATGTTGCACATTTGAATTCAATTAATAAATCTTCTAAGTATTTTAACAAAGAACCAGCAATTTGTTTTACAGCTGCAATTTGTCCACTAGCACAACATTTTCATATTAGTTCATTTGTGTCTGCATAAAGCCACCCATCTTAAGGCATGTGGTAGGCTCATTAAGTTACTGTAATGTGACAAACGCCCCTCTTTTGTAGTGCTGACGTCTGTCTGGGTTCTTCCCGACACAGTCTTCTAGGGTTATTTAATACAAAAACAGGATCATGCAAAGTATTAAGCTGCTTAACTCAGGCTTCTGCCTGCTTTATTTTCATCCAAGTAAGGTACTGCAGCTTTAACATGTGTAGGTTAGAGGTACTCAGATACTTTCATTCAGCAGTTCACTCATTTCATTGTTACAGTATTTCCCACACTGTTATTTCAAGTAAAAAGAAACCAAACTATATAAACAAAATCCTATCCCTTTCAGGGATCTAACTACACATCAAAATCAGTCTATCTAACAGCTGCTGGCCAACTAAACTGGTTCCCCAGCTTAAAACAATGCTCTCTCATTTAGGGTCACAAGATACAGCACAGTCTTTTAGCAACAGCAGTAACCATTTGTTTGTCTTATCTGTTTGGGGTGTCCAGGCAAATCCTCTGGTACTGTGATACGTGGAGAGGCCGTCAACCTCGATACTGGATGCAGGAGAGTAGAGACACCCCCAGCCCCCAGGCTCCAAGGAGAGAGAGTGAAATGCAAAACCTCTCTGCTCTAAATACCTGTGCATGTGATTAGAAGAGCAGGTGAGGGAGAACTAGAGCCATTGTAATCTGTGCTCTGGATTTTCCATCCAGCTGCCTGAGTTAATGGGAAGCTGTGGAACGGATCATTTTTAGCTATTCCTGCACTTTCTGCTCTAAAATGGGGCAGAAAGCTGCCTAACATCTTTGGACTATGTCACATATCCCCCTCCCCAGCTCACACCTACTGGGGTGAGCGGCCATGGACCTCACTGGGGTGAGCGTCCTACCTGAAATACTTGAGCTAACTCCTCAGTACAATATTAAGTATTCACATGATACGAATATGAACTTCATTATAAATTTACCAACCGAAAAGGGCATTTTTTTTTCTCCATATTGTAAGCTACCAATATTTTTTCTCTTATACTACAGCCTTGTAATCTTAAGGGTCATCAACCCTGTATATTAATTTGTAGTTTAGCTACATTTTCAACACAGAGAACCAATATAACATTGTAATATTGACAAAATGCTTATTTGCATAGTTAAGTGTCCGTGACATAGTCCACACGTGTAATAAAAAAAATAAATCGGTCAGTTCCCCCAAACATTTTTTTTTTTTTGACTTCCAGTCTATTGCATCCTTTGACTTTATTTCATAGCCCGCTGCAACCTGCAAATGACTGGACTGTTTCTTTAGCTTCTGATGAGACCCTTGGACCAGATTCTCCTTGGCTCCACAGTGTGGTCCAGATTGGTGAGATATGGAACTATTCAGGCGCCATGTTAACCTTCGTTGTTTTTTCTTTTCAATCTTTGATTTCCCTTTTGTGGCCATTACCAGGCCTTTGGGTTTTGGAGACCTAGTTGCCTCTGTACAAACGTAGTCCATATTAACCATGTCATCAGGATCTGTCAACAAGTTTGTGTTTTCAGGAACTGCCACCCACTTGGCTAAAACATCTTCTGTGTTGTCCTGGGTGTGTCCACTAGTTTGATAATCTTCTGGACAACGTAAATGAAATTGAGGATCTGGATTTTTGCATTCCAGATCAGGGAGTATATTCTCAGGAGGGTGCCTATCTGTTTCTGGAATAACAGCAGCACAATCAAAGTCAATTCTTTCTCCTTCCTCTTTGTCATCAGTGAGGACATTGAGTTTACTTTCCCTGGTCTCCTTTTGTGACCGTGTCTCTTTTAGCCTTGGAATCTCTTTCTCCAACTTCATCTTTATAGCAAATCGTAATATTGCAACAGCATTGAAGATACACGTATAGGAACGTACAGCTTGCTTGGTTAGGAGGTAGGATTGATAGCCCGACTGAACCACTTTAGCCGCTTCTCCCATGTCCGTCATCTGTTTCAGAGCGAGGTTTAACTCTGTTTCATTTTCTCTATTCTTGACCTGCAGCTGCAGGTGCTCCTTCCGGGTCTTGTCCAGCTCCAGCTGCAGCTGGGCCCCCTCATTTGCCGTGTGGTCCAGCTGCTTGTAGATATCGGCCATCTCGCTTTTATAGCGCAGTGTCAGGCAAACCACCTGACGGACGGACACCTCCTCTCTCTTGGCGCACTGTATCTCGCGCTCAGCCATCTGCTTCTGCAGCTCTTCAACCTGATCGTGCCAGACCTCCCTCAGGGTCTTCACCTCTTTCTGGTGCTTGCTCTGGGTTTGCATCAGCGCCTCCATTTTTTGGAGCTCTGCAGTTTGTGTCGCCTGGATCGCCGCTGATTCTGTATTCTGCAGTGCTTCCTGCATTTCTAACTTTTCCTGAATCAATTGCTTCTCCACTTTTTATGCTTGGTGAAGCTTCTCATCACTTTCACTGATCTGGTCAGTCAAGTCTGAATTTTTCTGTGTCAGACTTACATTCTCTCTTTTTACAGTCTCTAAATTACTCAGGGTATTCTCATAGGTTTTCTTCAATGTACACAGCTCTGTGCTGCGAGCGTAGACCTCATGGCGTGAGAGTTCCAGCTCTGCTTTAAGCGCGCTAGCCTCTTGCCGAGAAACCCCCAACTCTGTGATGAAGTTTTGCACATCTTTCTGGGACATCTCATAGCATAGTTTCCAGTCAGTTCTTGTTTTCTTTGATTCGCTTGGCTCTCTGCCTATGGTGGTAGCAGTAGCCTTTGTCATCTCTAGGCGTGTCGTCATTCCTGGGACGATTGCGCCAGGCCCTATGGGCTGTTGCTCATCTCGGCGCCTTTCTGACGCATGTCCTGACAGCGCAGGTTCAAGTGGCTCGGTCACTTCCCCTGTGACTTGAGGAACAGTTTTCTTTCTTTTTGCTTTATTAGCTCCAGAGATATCAGTGGTCCTGGGCACACACTCACTGTTATCAGCTTCCACATCTTGCTTGCACTCACAGGGCGTTGCTTGCTTTTGCAGCTGTTTGTCTTTGAAAATTTTGGGGCACACATCTTCCATGTGACCTACTTCACGACAGGCCCAGCATACTAAATTCATCTGTAGGTACGGCTCTCCTCCAGGGTCGTGATCATAGTATGGCCTGAAGGGACACTGTTTTGTATGGTTACGTACATTACACAACAAACATTTCACGTCGGCCATTTTAGAAACCCGGCAGGGACAATTGCTAGCTGCAATTTCACTCACTTCAGCAACTTACATACAGCACTTGCTAGCTGCAAATTCACTCACTTCAGCAAAAGGCATTAGCTTTACAAACAGCACTTGCTAGATGCAAAAAAAATTTTTTTTTTCTTCAGCAAAACATTTTGGTTTTCTGTTTGGGTTCAGGGTGCTATTGCATCCACACTTCGCACATTCTCTGTGTACGCTAGAAGCACAACTGATATACACAGTGGAACAGACTTCACTCATAGCATCTGTATTTTACTTCAGCTGGGCAGCCATTTTAAACCCCCGCATTTATTTGCAAACCCACAGACTTTAGTGTCTGCCCGCATTCTCCACCATATGTGACAAACGCCCCTCTTTTGTAGTGCTGACGTCTGTCTGGGTTCTTCCCGACACAGTCTTCTAGGGTTATTTAATACAAAAACAGGATCATGCAAAGTATTAAGCTGCTTAACTCAGGCTTCTGCCTGCTTTATTTTCATCCAAGTAAGGTACTGCAGCTTTAACATGTGTAGGTTAGAGGTACTCAGATACTTTCATTCAGCAGTTCACTCATTTCATTGTTACAGTATTTCCCACACTGTTATTTCAAGTAAAAAGAAACCAAACTATATAAACAAAATCCTATCCCTTTCAGGGATCTAACTACACATCAAAATCAGTCTCTCTAACAGCTGCTGGCCAACTAAACTGGTTCCCCAGCTTAAAACAATGCTCTCTCATTTAGGGTCACAAGATACAGCACAGTCTTTTAGCAACAGCAGTAACCATTTGTTTGTCTTATCTGTTTGGGGTGTCCAGGCAAATCCTCTGGTACTGTGATACGTGGAGAGGCCGTCAACCTCGATACTGGATGCAGGAGAGTAGAGACACCCCCAGCCCCCAGGCTCCAAGGAGAGAGAGTGAAATGCAAAACCTCTCTGCTCTAAATACCTGTGCATGTGATTAGAAGAGCAGGTGAGGGAGAACTAGAGCCATTGTAATCTGTGCTCTGGATTGTCCATCCAGCTGCCTGAGTTAATGGGAAGCTGTGGAACGGATCATTTTTAGCTATTCCTGCACTTTCTGCTCTAAAATGGGGCAGAAAGCTGCCTAACATCTTTGGACTATGTCACAGTAAGAATTGAAACTTCTTAGGGCAGTAAAACAATAAAATAATTTATTTCAGATTCTTTTTGGTTTTATGCCCAGAAAGCATTATAAATAGTGTGTGTGTGTGTGTGTGTGTGTGTGTGTGTGTGTGTGTGTGTGTGTGTGTGTGTGTGTGTGTGTGTGTGTGTGTGTGTGTGTGTGTGTGTGTGTGTGTGTGTGTGTGTGTGTGTGTGTGTGTGTGTGTGTGTGTATATATATATATATATATGTGTGTAATAAAGTTAAATACCTTCTATAAATAATTCGTATTTCAGATTTGTTATCCATGATTCACCTTTAAATTATTTGTTAGACATTAAGTCAATGATAAATAATTAGGATATACCAAATTGCCTTTAGTTGCTATAGAAAGTCAGACATCTGTTTCTTTCACCTCAGAGAAAATGTTGCCGTCCCATCTGAGTTAATAAATGACCATCATATTTTCTCAAGGTCCAAAACACTTTGTTGATCATTGAGGTGAACAGAGAGTTTCAAACGTAATATTTTATTGTCTCCCTGTAATGGTTTTATGAAGGCAATCTGAACATTTTTGCTTCATGTAAATGTACTGTAGTTACTTAAGATTTCCTGAAAAATTAAGCAACTGTGCATGTTTGAAAACACAATCATCATTTCTCAACGTACTATTATATAAAGCAAACATTAGCATCATGAAACATGCTAAAGATTATTTGTAGCAGAAAACAAATTCCTCCAAATATGCTCTTTTGATAGCTTTAATAAATGTAGTATATAATCAATATATTCTCACGTAAGGTCCTTTGACTCCAACAAAACTTGAAGGCCCTACAGTATATACTGTAATATGGTGAGAGTCAGGATAACATGTAATTAATAATGCAGTATGTTTAAACCTATAACTACACTATAAAGTTTGCATTAAAATGCTTCTCACTGTATATTGAGTAAGGTTATAATAAAGAAAAAATATTGTATGAGAAAGGCCTCTCGTCATCTTTACTACAGATGTAGCAGGACTCACTATCTCCAGCTCTGCAGTCGAAAAGGCAAAAGTCTCCCTGCCAAAGACAGTGTTTGTCGTGGTTGGATTGCAGCGGGTCCATGCTCCCAAGAGTTTTTTTGGGAAAGGATGTGATGTCATCCAAAGGGAGTCACATGGTCTACTACTGTACAGTATAACCAATCAGATTGGGAATACATTTCCCACAATCTGATTGGCTGAAGTACCATGTGACGGAAGCCATGTTGCTTTTGGTGATGTCATGTTAAAGGGAAAGGAAGCACAGCCATTCTGATTGACAGGCTTCACTTCCTTTACATAACATCACCAAAATAAAACATGGTTTTCAGAGCCAATCAGAGGTGTGTGAACCATTTGCACTCAAATGTGACGTCACAGGCCTATAAAAGCCAGTGCAGCCTCATTTGACGGCAAGAAGCATAGGAAGGAGGACATCATCCTCCAATAGGATTACAAGGGTGTGCCTGCTGAAGATGGATGAAGAAGAAGATAGAAGAAGATAGAAGAAGATAGAAGACCCCAAAAGATCAAAAATTGGATTACAATTTACAGATGAAGAAAAAGAAAGAAGAAAAGGACTTTAATTTTTTTTTCCTTTGGTCCGTTGCTGTTTGGGATTGTGGATTGGTACGAGAGCTTGCGGTGACCATGGGAATCGGATGGTGAAGACATCTAAAGGTAAGGTAAAACATTGAATGTATGTTATTTTTCATTTACAGGTTTTTTTTTATTTTATTTTTATTGTGATTGCATTTTTTTCACACATTCATTGCAAATGTATTTATGTATGGCCCTTTAGGGCAATACATACAGTAAGAAAAAATGGTTCTTTTGGGAAATGCTTGCTTGTATGTATTTTAAATGTATATTGGTTCTTTGTTTTTAAATTTGTATGCTATTTATATTGCATATTGATGTAGTGTTATGGAATTTTTGGTGGTGTTTTAAATTGTTTATTTCTGGCTTTTGATTGATGTTTGCTTTTTAATTTATTTATTCATGGTTTTGTTTTGGTGTTTTAATTGTTTATTCTGGTCTTTATTTTGGATTTGATTAATTGATTGGTGGTAATTTTGTTCTGTTTACTTCTTTATTTGCTTTTATTTTGAGATTGTTTTGAATGCATTGGATCTTGTTTGTGATTGTTTTTTTAGGTTGACCATTGACTGGCATAGTGTTAAATCATGCCCATATTATATGGGCATGATATATCCACTGTGCCATTCAATTATTTGATTGGCATTAGTAATGTGTTCTAATATTGTTTTATTTGGGCCTGTTTTTTTATTCCTTCCCCATTTCTTGCTATAGTGGTAAATCATGCACCTATTATATGAGTATGATGTTACCACTGTACCAATGAAAGGGTGAAGGGTGGGGGTAGTTGCCTGGGGCGGGTGGTTAGGCCTCTGGGGTGGGTAGTGGGGGAGGGTGGGTTAACCCCTTAATTACTATAGTGGTTACTAACCACTGAGGGGTTAGGGGACATTAGATTGTATTTTTTATTACAACATTTTTACAGTATTGTTTGTGGCAACGGAGGATATGGACAGTGATGAGGGTGAGGACGGCCTTCATCGTGGCAGCCTGGCAGGGGTGAGTGCAAGTTTTATTTTATTTATTTCTGTATCTTAATGTTTTATTTGTAATGGACAAATCAATATATCGATAATAGTCATTTTGACTATTAATTTACTGTATGTGTTAGGGACCGGGGGAGGGGGTGTATTCACTACAAAATATTGCCTGTTATGTTTTTTTGGCCACACGATTGGTACCGCAGGCTAGCAGGGACCCAGCAATCCCGCGAGGATCACCCGAGGGCCCCAGACTCCCGCGGGGATCACCTGAGGGCCCCAAACTAATGCGAGAGTCACCCGGGGACACCCGCCGGCCTGCTATATAAATTGTGTGGTGAAAAAAACATAAACAATTATTTTATTCATGGCTCCATTTCTTTTGCGCCAGCCTATAGCTGGTGCAAAAAAATCTGGCCTGCTTTTAAAGTACAATTCACTAATCACTGCTTAGTGAATTTGGCGTTGAGGCAAAAAACGGCGCATTTGCCGTTTTTTGCCTGATTGAACAAAAAAAGGTGGTGAAAAAATGCCTTTTAAGGCCAATTAAGCACCATTATCACTGATTAGTGAATCGCGCAGCACAGGCAGTATCGGTCTTAAAAATATACAATGACAGGGAGAGCAGTTGGGGGAGACCACCTAGCTGACTGCAAGATTTGACGAGGAAGCATGACTGGCTAAGAAAGAAACAGGCTGTGTTGAAGTGAAAGAAAAGGCGCTAGCTCTACTAGTGTTCACTACTATTGTGAAGTGAATAAATGATTAAATCTAGTGATACAAAAAATAAGTGCACACGTGCACACTCCTAACGAAGCCACGTACCGATTGGCGAAACGCGTAGAGTGGTACCTGCCTATTGGGAGAGAGAAGCAGGGACGAAGATTGGGAGCCCTCCACCGGAAGTGACGTATTGCGACTGGACCGGAAGTGACGCATCGCAGTCCACCGGATGGGACTTGACGGCGCGCATCTGAGGGAGCTGGAGATACACACGGATACCATCGTGCAGCACAGGGACAGAAGCGTCCGACGCCAAAGCACCCCTGGAGGGGATTGTGAGGAGGAAACGTCCAGCGTAGCAGTATCCCACGCACCGCGTGCGCACCGGAGGTGGTGGGTGAGCCCAAAATATCCATAGTCTGCTCTCTTCCATCACATACATGTGATCAATGCAATGAATATATTGTTTTTATTGTAAGTGTGCATTTTTAAGTTTTAAGTTTTATAAAGTCCATTTTCTACATGATTGGTCTGCACTATGGCTACTCTTGCTCCCACATGTAACATGCTGTCCTGCTGAGATTGGGGGTCCACACCATATCAAGATTCTACAGATCCACTCTGCCAAGACCATTGTGTCACACTGCCTGTTTTTTGTCTGAATCCTGTGAGTAGGCAACACATAGGAGCCAAGATACACTATTGTATTAACCCATCCGTTATCAAACAGTCTACACTTAAATTGTGTTTCATTTCCATTTTCCTTCCATGCTCCCCCTGGATCACACACAAATAAGAAAGAAACAAGGCAGGACTATACCAAGTGCTAGAGATGGAGGAAAAAACAAAAAACTCCAGGGGTCTGGGAAGGATAGTTGCTGATAGCAACCGGTAACCTAGAAACAGCAAACAACACACAGAGCCGGAGACAGAACACTTCCCGTTTGGCATCAATGGATTCCACTATAATAAATATACAGTAAGTAGAACATATAATAAACATACAATGGAGCATCAGTTTTAAAGTCCATAGCCCACATTAAATCCATGGTACCAATTGGTACCACTGAGTTTCCAAAGTCCTTTTGGTGGAATGGGTTCAAAGGCAGGTGCACTAGTCAATGATGTCTGTTAAGGATCAATAGAAGAAAGTGGGTCAAATGTTCTATTTTTCTAGGGTCCAGGTGAGACATTAGAATAATGGTCTCTGTAATTACCCTTCTAAAGGCTCTGACAATTGCTGAGACCTTGGCCATAAACATTGTAAAATCTTCATAGGAGAGTAGTTGAACCGGCCTCCGTGATCATGGAGTCTGGCTCATGCTACCCTATCGCTAACGTATACATAGAATCTTCTTGTTTGGTTACTTATAAAGACTAGTTCCACTTTGCTATATGTATAAAACTTGTTGACATCTGGTTTACAGTTAATTTAATTTACTATGAGCTCTGCTAGCTCTACTGCTGACACCGCTCCACACAACTTGAGCCTTGGTATAGTGTGTTCAGGTTGTGGTGTCAACTTTGCTTCACCAAGGATGAATCTAATGTGGTGTTCTCCACTTGTATTTGGAACCTTTAAATAAGCTACTGTTGCCTTGGCTTTCGTGGAAGCATCTGAAAAGATGCAAACTTCTTTACTTTGTGTAGCGGTGACGGATATGGGTGAATAGGTGCACGAGATCTGCAATTGCTCAAGGTTTTCAAGGAATCCTTCCACACCTCCCTCTCTTATTGCTTTTTTTGTAGGTAATGGAGTATCCCAGTCCCATTTTTCCACAGACAACTCCCTGAGGATAGACTTCCCTCAAATGGTAACTGGGGCTACAAATCAGAGAGAGTTGTAGAAACTTGACAGTAGACAGGACTCCATGTCGGGTGTATAACTTTCCTTCGATGGATACCTGGAAGTTGAATCCGTCCACTTTAAGATTTCAGCTCAATCCTAAAATCCACTGTATAGGTGGCATATCAACCCCAAGATCTAAATCTTTCACATCATTAGCGTAATCATTCGAATCAAATCCCTTCATTACCATGGCACGATTATAGGCTATTTTGTGGAGTTTTAGGTTGGTATTTGCTAGCATTTTCTGGTGTTCTTTTGAGTTAGTTGATTGCTTCCTCTTCTGTATGGACTGATTAGAACCCGTCCTCTACATAGAAATCTCTTTTGATGAACTTCTTAGCATCTGCACCATATTCTCTTTCCCCTTTTTTGAGCTGTCCTGAGCGGTAGCATAACTACTCATTAAGGGGTTCCAGGCAATAGCATCATGGCATTGTGATGTTGGCTGGTGTGTTGTCATGGGAATGTCACACCAGGTGACGCTGCGTTGTCATGATGACCCAGCATCACATGACACTGCAACGTCATGGAGGAGGGCAGCTCTGTTACAGAGGCCTCACTCTCTCCCCGGCAAAGGGGTTTCATTACCACGTGGAAGAACACAGGGCATCTTTAACAGCTCGGGGAGATTAATAAGTGTCCAGAGGGAGGGTTCTGACTCAGTTTGGGCCCACCCGCCTCGAGCTGAGGCCCCATGGATGTAGCCAGGTGGTAGTTACACCACTACTTCTGGCAGCCACTGCAGGTGACAGACTATTACCGAAGACATGCACTTCCATCCTGTACTCGATGATTTGGTCATTTGTTATGCTACCACAAATGCCTTGGGTAGTTTCTGGTGTCTTCTCGAACGAGGACTCAGTAAAACATCTATTGAATGTTGGCTGTTATGGCAATAGGCTCCTTACGAAAGCAGATTAATACTTCTAGAAGATTTTTTGTTACAGTAAGTCTGCTCAAGTAAGGAGAACATTGTTCAAGGAGACTCCCCTAAATTGGGCACTTGAATCAAATACTACCCAAATTTGACCAGGATGGAAAGTACCAGCAGTCTTCACCTTCCCTCAGTGGACAAGAAGGTTCTGTATGATAACTGTCGAATATCTTCTACATGAAGGTCTCCGGCTTCTTTTCCAAGTTGCAACATTGCAAAGTGAATCTAGAGAGGTTCTGTTCTCTGTTGTTCAGAAAACACCTTCAGGGTGTTTGAAATGGAAGCAGAGCCACCAAAGTGTTTGATTTATCTTTAAAGAGTTCCGTTGCCATCATCCTGAGGAAATCTTTAACCTCCATTGACATAGCTGATTTATCATCATGTTTGGTCGTCTGGAATGCTGTACATCCTAGGCCATCGGCACATTTCTCTGATGTAAAGATATTTTTGTACAGTACGTTTCTGTGATATAACTTTGTTTCTCTGTATTGCTAATTAAGCCTCTCTTTCACATGGAAGAAGCTAGGACATTATTTGAAGTGCATCCATTCTCAAATATGTTTGTTTGTAGGGTATCAACACGGTCAGGTCTCTGCATTTTGTCAATGCATAATTCGCCCACTATTACCCATCCCAGGTCAAGTATTTGAGCATACAGGGCATTATGGTATCCATTCCACTGTTAGTTAACTTTGTATACCCTCAAGATATCCCTGCCGATCAGTAGTAAGATCTGGGCATCTTATTTAACGGAGGGATACAATCAGCTATTTACTGGAGGTGATGATGATGTGTCATGTCTGGTGTGGGAATTTTGCTCCTATTTTCTGCCATCTGATTACACTAAGCATAGGGTGTAGTATGTTTATTCTACCATCTACGGAACACATGATGTAACCGATTGCTCTCCTACCTGTCATTTCCATCAGTCCTGCACATTGTAGTGTATGTTGTATGCAAAGAACTCTAACTTGCCTAATGACTAGTTGCTTTGATCATCGAGGATGGCATACATCCTCATCTAACATTCTACTTCAATCAACAGTCTACTTCAATCAATCAATGGAAGATCCAGGGCTTGGAGTCAAGTTGAGGACACAGTGACATCCACCCAGGATGGCATCGTATTGGAAGAAGGCCATTGGGCCAGAATTGATATTCCTTGCTTTTTGTTTATTTTTGTCCCATGAGGCTCGGATACATTTTTGAATGCTTTTGTGTTTTTTTTCCCCCTAACTTTGCCATTGGACTGGGATTTACCTTTGGGCTTGGATTTTTTTTGGGAGGGGAGGGATGCAACGACCCTAAATTGGATGTATTTATGGGTGCCCTTTTCTGTGTGTGTATGAGGTACTTATGTTGGGGATTAGGGAGAGTGGGTGATGGGGGTAGAATGTTAATCCTACCAGGGGGTGAGGGGATAACAGGAGGGGTTAACCTCTTCATTACCTTATTTTTTATTTTATTGATAAAAGGTTTTACCAGGAAGTAATACATTGAGAGTTACCTCTCGTTTTCAAGTATATCCTGGGCATAGAGTTAAAATGACAAATAATACATGGTTACAAGTACAGTTACATAAATGAACAGGATATACATTATATACAATATATTGCATGCACAGTAATAAGATGTATATTATAGGCGTATGTAACAGTTACCGACCAGATTAAAATGTCTATTTTTGGGAAAGGCCAACACCCACCAGAGAATTTATAAGATCCAAAGCCCCCTCCCACTCTACTCCCCGCAGGTGGTCATCTGAAGAAGATGTCAATAAATCTAACACTAGGTCAATTCTAAAGTACCCTCACCCAGACCGTAGATCAAGTTGCGACACAGATTCTTCAGATCTAAATGAGAGACCATCAGTGTCCTTTTCCACTGAGGACAAACAACCCCACAAAACATCTGAGGGTGGGTACTTTGATAGAACCTATATGGCCAGTCAGAAAGAAGAAAGGCCTCGGCCTACTTTTTCTCACATGGACAATCCTCAATCAAAAAATACAAAAAATGTAGAAAGGGGAAAAAAAACAGAAAACAAAAGGAAAAAATACTCATAGAATCTATAGAAGACAACGTGATTAACATTTCGGACATTATGTTGACACCCCCCAAATTTCGTTGCTCAATAAGGGTCTGAATTTCGCTCCTCAGGAGAATTTTGATTTATTTGACACTATAATAGATCTTCAGAAGTATACCAGAAAGTGGGCGCTGAAGAAAATGTTTGCCAAGAATACTACAAGTCAAATATCTATGAACAGTACAAGTCAATCTAATGTACAATCTAATCTTGATGTTGAAAATTTTATTTCTTTTGCAGAACAAGCTTGTGAAACCGACATGTTATCATTGTTTGAGGAGGGATGTACAGAGACCACTATTGACCCCCCTTTCTTTGGCCACACAGATTCACTTCTAAAGAAGCGATCTACATTTATTCCTTACAATACCAAGGGATCATGCATTTCCACATTTGAGAAACTTGTGGACAGGGATTTGAGACTACTGGCTGAGGGCTATCTTTTCTCTCATCCCTGCTACAGTTATGACAATCTTACCAAACAAGAAAGATATGATTTAGATTTATTGAAAAATGATAAATCAATTGTCATAAAAAATGCTGATAAAGGGGGCGCAATAGTGGTCCAATCCTCGGTACAGTACCAAGAGGAAGCCCTCAGATTACTGAGTGATACCAATTTCTATGCTAAGTTACATTTTGATCCTACACCGAAGTTCCTTAAAGAGCTTAATGAACTCCTAGAACTAGGTGATGCATTATATGTACTGAGTAAGAAAGAAAGGGATTTTTTGAGGTGTGAATTTCCAATTGTACCAGTGTTCCACCATCTCCCAAAGATCCATAAATCACTATACCACCCTCCTGGTCGACCCATTGTCGCCAGTATTGGATCTTTGGGAGATGGTGTTTCACGTTATGTAGACAAATTTCTGCAACCCATTGTACGCAAATTACCGTCATTCATTGAAGATACGACGGCCCTGCTGAGGGCCTTACTTAATATTGAATGGAAAACAGGATACAGATGGGTCACCATGGATGTCACATCTCTATACACTATTATCAAACACGAGCACGGTCTTCGGGCCATTTTTCACTACCTTGAATCTTCAACACTTTCACCAGCACAAATCACTTTTATTAATGATTCTATTTTATTCTTATTAACTCACAACTATTTTTTGTTTGATTCACAATATTTTCTTCAAAAACAGGGCACCGCTATGGGGACTTCCTTTGCACCCTCATATGCTAATCTTTTTATGGGCTTATGGGAACTCACTTACTGCACCGACACACTTTATTCGAGCAAATACCCAGTATGTACCTGGCAGATACCTGGAATGCGCCGCTCCTCACCTCTGACAAGCCCCGTTGCGTTTGCCTTCCCAGCCTGGGTTCATGCCTGGCTGACAGGCGGCTGATCTGTTAAATGATAATGATTAGGATTTAATAGGCTGCAATGCTTCGCGTGTCTACCAGATGGCATAAATTCATGAATTGTAATGCAGTATATATATATATACTGTGCAGTATTGCAGCCAGCGGGAATAAAATGCTTCAATCCCTGCTTGGAAAATACCTCAATGCACTCGGGCAGAAAACAGTCACAAACCTCAATACACCCGGGTATACCCGAATTCGTGGGACTAGCCGAGCTCGAATAAAGTGTGTCGCCAGTGTATATCTATAATAGCACTAATCCATTTCGTTCACATATTGTGTTTTATAAAAGATTTATTGACGATCTGATTTTCATTTGGGATGGGGATCTATCCACTTTTAACAATTTTTTTGATTACGTTAGTTGCAATGATATCAATCTTCAATTCACCTTTCTAACAGACACCAATATTATTAACTATCTAGATGTGACAATCCATGGTGACCCTATCTCAGGTATCCAAACGGATATCTATACTAAACCTCATGCAAAGAATCCCTATCTTCACGCGACCAGCAGTCACCCCAAGACACTTATTCGAGGTATACCAAAGGGCCAATTTCTGCGGTATAAACGCATTTGTTCCGATCAAGACACTTTCTTGATGCACTCCGAAACATTAAAGACTAAGTTTTTGTCTAGGGGGTATTGTGATAAGGACGTCAGTCTGGCATTTGAGAACGCCAATCTCTCAGACCGTGATATTCTGATTAAACATAAGACACAACATAAAGAACAGGAATTTACAAACAATCCATTGTTTATTACAAAATATAGTAAGCAAGCATCCCAAATCAGAAAAATAGTATCTAAACATTGGGAAGTTCTCAAACTAGATCCAGACCTAAGAGCTTACACTAGCTCTGGACCCAAATTCACTTTTAAGAAAGCTAACACACTTGGCTCAAGTATATCTAAGAGCCTTTTTCAGTCTGCCAAACTATCTCACCTACAGAACATACCTAAAGGTTTCCACAAATGTGGCCTTTGTAAATGTTGCAAATATGCATTACCCATGAAGCGCATACAAACCATTTTTCCCAAGAGAAAACACAGGATAAATACGTTCATTAACTGCCATACAAGTCATGTTATTTACGTCATCATTTGTGGTTGCAACAACAAGTATGTTGGCAGAACAATCAGACCCTTACATATCAGAATTTCTGAACATTTGAGACTTATTACCAAAAAAGACCTACTCCATCCAGTATCGAAACATTTCTGTACATGTCCGAAAGGTGGACTAAAAAACTTTAAATTCCTTGGAGTAGAGCATATTCCCATTCATGCTAGAGGAGGCAATAGGCTTAATAGTCTTAATAGAAAAGAAATGTCATGGATTTTTTGTCTCAACACACTACAACCCCATGGGCTAAATATTGAATGGGAATTAAAACATTTCCAAGATGTTTAAGGATTGTTTTTGGTCTTTACTGTTCGCCTCTTTGTTTCCCCCCCCCCTCCCTCTTTCCCCCCCCCTTTCCTCCCCTTTCCCCCCTCCCCCCCCCCTCCCCTTTCCTCCCCTTCGCCTTTCGTTCCCCCCCCCTCCCCCCCCTCTTTTCCTCCCCCTCCCCCTTTCCCTCCCTCCTCCCCCGCCCCCCCCCTCCCTTCCCCTCCCCTCCCTTCCCCTTCTTTCCCCCCCCCCCCCCTTTTTTTCCCTCTCTTTCTTATCCATTTGCTTTTTGGTGTATTCAACATTATATTTGTACCTGTTATAGACGTATTTTCAACACGTGCTTTGTTTTTAATTATGCATTTGACAAGTGAATTGTATGACAGATCTAATTACTTATAATATCTTACATTGACATCCATGCTTGTATATGCAGTTATACTGTATGTTACTTGTTTATTGCTTGAAATTTGATGTGCCTATTCCTGTCATGCTATTGTATTGTATTTTTAACCTTTGTGTTCCTTGTGGTGATGCTGTCAATCAGGCAACCTGCTGTCCACCTGATTGGGGTGTTTAGACAGGTGTACCAGTTTGCACTCACTATTTAAGGAGGGTCTTTTTAGCTGCCAGGTCACTCTTTGATAAAGGTCCCACGGACCGAAATGCATCAGAGGACCTGTCAGCACGATGTCTGATTAAAGTCTACTTTTAACTCAACCCAGCCTCTCTCCTTCTATTGCTGTGCTGCTGTCAACCTGTCCCGTTGGGGGAAGATTATCTCTAAAATGTGAGATAGCCTTAGATTTGAAAGAACATAAACTGGTGATGTATGTGAGAGTCTCCGGTAGGATGTTCCTGTTTTGGGGTGCACGGTAAGAGAAAGAGCAACGGACAGATACACTGGCGACACACTTTATTCGAGCTCGGCTAGTCCCACGAATTCGGGTATACCCGGGTGTATTGAGGTTTGTGACTGTTTTCTGCCCGAGTGCATTGAGGTATTTTCCAGGCAGGGATTGAAGCATTTTATTCCCGCTGGCTGCAATACTGCACAGTATATATATATATACTGCATTACAATTCATGAATTTATGCCATCTGGTAGACATGCGAAGCATTGCAGCCTATTAAATCCTAATCATTATCATTTAACAGATCAGCCGCCCGTCAGCCAGGCATGAACCCAGGCTGGGAAGGCAAACGCAACGGGGCTTGTCAGAGGTGAGGAGCGGCGCATTCCAGGTATCTGCCAGGTACATACTGGGTATTTGCTCGAATAAAGTGTGTCGGTGCAGTACTTTGTTGAGCCTTGGGACAATGAACAGTCTTTTGGAGTATGATCTCAGATGATAAGTGCTGCATGTGGTGGGGGTGCGGAGCTTGTTCAGATAGGTGTGTAGCTTGCCCAGAAAGTATTTGAAGGCAAGACAGGAAAGGTGAACCTTAGCATTTAGTAATGCATTGATTAGCTTTACAAGCCACTAAGGTAGTCAAGGGGGTAAGTAATGAACAGATATGGTGTAGTTTACTGGTGCATGTGTCTCGCGGATTGCGTCAGCATTTCCAATATTTTTTCGGCTGTTGGCAGCTGACCCACGAGTGCATTGCAGCCGGGAAAATTGAGTTTTAGCTTTGGTTACAATACTCCGCAGAAAATATAGTAGGCGCTAGTGTGCCTTCAAAAGCTACAGTAAATGCAATGTAACCCTTATTCCCGTTCATTTTGCACGATACGATATTCCGTATATTTCCCTAAAAACTTCAGATGACTAAAAAGTATTTTTATGAAAAAAATAGATTAAAGTGAATAACTTTGGAAATTTGAAAGAAGAGCAAAGAAATGTGTAATGTATTTTCACAATCTTTTTCAACTGGCATCGTCTTTGTGCTTGCTGGCTTCTGGACATTTTAACCTGTACACTGGCGACACACTTTATTCGAGCTCGGCTAGTCCCACGAATTCGGGTATACCCGGGTGTATTGAGGTTTGTGACTGTTTTCTGCCCGAGTGCATTGAGGTATTTTCCAGGCAGGGATTGAAGCATTTTATTCCCGCTGGCTGCAATACTGCACAGTATATATATATATATATACTGCATTACAATTCATGAATTTATGCCATCTGGTAGACACGCGAAGCATTGCAGCCTATGAAATCCTAATCATTATCATTTAACAGATCAGCCGCCCGTCAGCCAGGCATGAACCCAGGCTGGGAAGGCAAACGCAACGGGGCTTGTCAGAGGTGAGGAGCGGCGCATTCCAGGTATCTGCCAGGTACATACTGGGTATTTGCTCGAATAAAGTGTGTCGGTGCAGTAAAAAGAGAAAGACTATTACTTCAGTTGTTTTCCACCTGTATTACCTGTTGCTTGTCAACATTGGCTATTTAAACCCACTGCTATGTCCAGCCAATCACCCCTGAGGAAGGCAATCACGTGATGAAATGCGTTGGGATGTTCCGCATATGTGTGGCGTCATCATGGAGATAAAAACAGTCTCTTTGCAACAACAGCTGATTGTAAAGGCTATTCCTGGATGTTAACCATCTGATGCAGACTACATGAGTGCGGTGAATTTCCCCACAGCATAACAAGCTCTGAGATGGTTCTACTCGAGATTTGCTCCAAGGATTTCAGACGGCCTACTCTTCGTGGATTCAGTGGAATCAGCTCCTGACTCCCATCCTGATGACGTCATCCATGCTGAGAGATTTCTCTACATGTTTTTACAACTTTGTAGAGACAGATGAGTAATTCCCCTGAGGAAGCAAAATCGTGAAATGCGTTGGGCTGAACCTTTTGAGCCACTGTAGCTATTAAGCTCTGGCACCGCATACGGAAGTATCGGCTTCACACAAACACAGCTGGATAATCTGTTCCGGAGATGCGCGATAACAGGAGGGCCACTCCACTTAACCATCTAGACTGAAAGGTGAACCAGGAATGACAGGGAGTGCACGACCCCATAGGCATAAGCCTGCTTCATCCCAAGGACTGCACATTGTATTTGGAGGACCCCAGCATCACTGCTAAGACAGGACGGACTGATACCAATGTGCTGGAAAGCAAAATATTCGAATGCCCAATTTTAAAGAGCCGTTTGTGAGTTTTAAGTCGCGTTTTCTTTTTTAAATTTCAATAAATGTTATTATTCCATGTATCCTCTTCTATCTTTCTACTAAAATGCACTAGAGCATTATACACCCTGAAAAGCTGGGAAAGAAATAACAGTGGACACTAACCAGCTTCATCATAGAAGAAATCACTGCAGCCAAAGTTAAGTGTCCTTCACTATGATTACACCACATGTTTTCTCTTTGTATAATTTGTTTAGTCCACGCGCTCACCCCTTCTATCGTTCCAGCTACTTTTGGGAGGATGTGGCAATCCCTCCTCTCAGGACTTTGACAGTAACACCCCCAAAATAATTAAACAAGATATTGTTTTCAAATGTAATGTCTTCATCAGTTTCAGTTACTGATTACTCTAGCCCACAGTCTTCATATGCCCTAATAGTCCATTAAGTATGTCCTTGATGTTCTTGAAATTTGCAGTAGTACAGTATATACGTTGTGTGTGTGTGTATACACACACACACACACACACACACACACACACACACACACACACACACACACACACACACACACACACACACACACACACACACACACACACACACACGTATATGTATATATATATATATGTACACACACACACACATATAGATATACACACATACATATATATTCTAAAGCTTTTAAAATGTCACTCTTCAAATTGTTCGGCATAGACTTCTTACCACGCGAACCGTGAAAATTATGGAAATAGATCTCAGGTAGAGGATCCCAATTGAAAGGGATACATGTGTGTCTCTGCCTCTGTGGTTCGGATGCCGTAGGTGTGCTTTGGAGAATAGGCACAGGTAACTGCTCCAGGATGCCACTTTCCTCTGGTTAGTCTAAGGAGGATAGGGGGACCTCTGGCACAATGTCCTCATTGCTGAATGAGTAGACTGGTATATGGAGGCTTTCATTATCATGTGATTGTTTTGAGGCACATGGGGGGAGGAGGATGCTTCCTCCAGATATGGTGGGCTCGCTTTAAAACAGTCTATCCACACGTGAAGAGTGACCAAGACTTTATTTACTTGGAGCCAATTCAGCTTTCCTGTGATTTTTAATCACAATAGTCCTTGCTTGCTTCTTCTTCCACAATGGTTCCAAAGTCTGCCCTTTCTTATTATTTTGCTGATAGAACTGGGTTTTCTTTTCCAGTTGAATGTTGTCCAAGCCTGCTTTCCGGGGTAACCTGACATTATTTCATTCTTTTCCATAATCCAGCACCATCTTAGGGTTAGAAGATTTGAAAAGGTTCTTGTGTCTGTAAAAGTCAGATTTATCCATCATTGAAGCAAAAGAGGGAGACAAGCAATGCAGCTGAAGAGTTTTGATCTACAGTATATCAGCAGTTTTTAATTTGTTGTATGCCACTCAAGTTTTTGGGTACCTACATTTAAAGCTCATGTGGATGTATCAGTGCTAGCGATGCTAACAATATGATGTCTATTGTGCAATAGGATGGTCACTTCTCATTCTAATATAAAACAAACCTTGATAGACATTGCCCTTTTTCAATCAATGTTACTAATACTGTATATTTGTATGAATAAAATTGTATTTTTGAGACTACCCTAACCAAACAAATATATAATATAACATTTATATTTTTGTCTGTGTTTAGAAAATGTTATACCTGTAGTTGATGATGCACCTTTGCCATGTGGGCATTGTACATGTCACTTTTACCAGTCTAGATCATTTTGCCACTGCCGACGCCCTGAGATTCCCAAAACGCTAACCCTGTCAGTAGATGTAAAACTAAAGCTATACCATATTGGGAGAGAAGAAATGCATGCTGTTGTGGCTATGGAGCAGAGCCCCTGGAGTGACATAGCCATAATGCCATGAGCACATCTTGAGTTAAAATATTTAAACTACAATTATGTCAGTACATACTGTGCAAGAATATATTTTACAGGAGAAGACATCCTAGACAAAGTTCATTTCTGGACTATTTTTTGGTCTCTTTGGAAATAATTACTAAACCATTCCAACGATTTTAGTTTTCATTGATTCTTCCCTACTTTTCCTTGCGTGAAAATTGATGCTTGCTAGAGACAAATACCTAATGAAACAAACAAACAAACAAACAAACAAACACAAAAAAAAACCTGAACAAAGAGAACGGAGCTTTTAAAATAGTTGCTTAAAGAATACAGTACAATATGTCTACTGTATGTCAAACATGAGGATGAATTCAACAAGGTGACAAGTTGTAGAGCAGAAAGAGTACATAAAGTGCTTTATCTAAGGTAATAATTTTTTTTGTTTTTTAAAGTATAAATTAATATTAAAGTAGCCCCTTTACAACATTTTGTGTCAAAGTGATACATTACATACATATAAACACCCAGATTTTTTACACACACATAAAAAACGATCCTTTAGATAAATCTTTAGAGAAACCAATTTTTAGAGAACATTTTGAATCTTGTGACAGGGATAACCTGTTAGTGTTTGATAGAAAAGAGCACAATGAACAAGTAGAAGAGCATCAGAGCAGCTTTAGCAAAAACACAGAAGACTGAGAGATTGATTGCACATACACTAAAAGCCTGGTGAGATTAAAGGCCAGCATGGAATAGCAGCATGTTACAGCATCCTGAGGTCTTAATGGATACAGTAATGAAGCAATTATCCTGTCACATACTCTGCATATTTTGGAAAGGGATTTTAAAGCTATTTCAATAAATTATTGTAAGGAATAGAAGAGAGCAGAGAGCAAAAATAATCAGGGTACAAACAAAGGTGCACTTATTTGTAAGATAGAATTATTGCACAAGATTTTACAGGAGATTTTCATAAGCAATAGAATCAGCAAAAACCTCAAACTTAGCCAAGTACCTAATAGAACAAAACACACCATTCATTGGCGAGCTGTTATTCTCAGGAAGCATGCAAAATCCAAAACATGAGTACTATACTAGTGTAACGTTGCTTTCCCCCCCCAATCGCAGATAGTTGCCATTACAGGGTGTGTGTGGTGCATACCTGCTGGTAACAAGAGGGCTGAGTCGTCCGCGATGACTTTTGGACACAGGAATAGGCTTCTGTGGTCCATACCCCACATAATACTTACTATAGCAGTGCAGTGCTTCCATCTGCCGTAGGTTCGCTGACTAGGCCTCACCTCCACAAAAGGTAGGCTCATCCACCTCTCAGGTCTCACGGTCGCAGTCATCAGTAACAGGCTCTGCTGTCGAGCAGAGTCGCTTGTCACCATTCGGTCCGTTCTCGGTCGGCATAGTTGGCGACAGCCAAAACACCACAGAAGAACGATGGCTACTTGTACATGAAGAGGGTAGGGACACATCCACAAGGGAAAGGCACTGGATCATTTCCGCGTCCAGAGCAGCAAACTGTAAGGCCTTTCCGGGCTCCTGCGCCTCTGGGAACAGCGGTGTCTCCTCACCCCAGTCACATTACCTGACATCTCATGGGCTGGTTCCGGTTCACCGACAGTCTCTGGTTCCTCTACAGGGACTGGGTCTGGAACCATCTCAGCTTGCTCTGTGGTCATCGGGATACTCAAATCACCCTGGGCCTCGTCTAGGGTACACGGGCCCTCCGAAGCCTCCATATTTGAGGTAATTGGTTTAACAGCAGGGTGGACCGTACAAGTATTGGAGTCAGTCGCATCTTTCTCTGAGAATTCCGTAGGCTGCAGCATCGTGGGTTTCAGGAACTGTGCTCCGCAGCAGGCACACTTGGCTCCACAGATCAATTCGCCACCTGTGAAATCACACTTGGGGCATAGGCATCAGATGTACATTTTTCCCTCTACCTTCACCACCAGGACACATCTTGGTCACCGATAGGGGTCAAAGTCCATACCACCAGACAGATTCAAGTCTTTTTGTAAGCACGGGCACAAAATAAATGGTACGTTCACTCCTTTCACTCGCCAGACTCCATAGAACTGAGGGTGCGTTACGCTGCATCCGGTACCTCCCTTATTCTCCAAAGTCGTTAGGCATTGGTCATCAGCTCCCCTCCTCCCTCTGGTGGAGATCAGAGGAGGGGCACCCAATGACATGGACGGGGTGTGACTCTGACTCCGGCTTGAGCCAGTCACATCGCTTGGGTGGGATGTTGGCTTTCGCGCCAAACCCGGACAGAATTTTGCAAAAAGTTCATGTGCAACCTGTTTGCAAGCAGCACGTGCGCTCTCCAGCATTGGTGGGAGACACCCCCTTAACAAAAGGGAACCTCCATTTTGAGCACAGTCCATTCTCTGACCACACAGGAGTCGCGATTACGGTAATCCATTTTCTGTGGTCTCTGCGGCATAATAGATATGCAGTCTACCAAGAGTAGGTTGTACCCCAGGCTAGCAATGCTCAATCTCGATACGCTGCACACGATTACAGTCCAATACAAGCAGTCTGTGGTTCCATAGTCTGGCTACTGGCTAGTGGTACTCTGGGCTTCTTCTAGCAGAGGCGTCAGGCACCCCTCCTAAGATACTCCCTATGCAGTAACCATTCACCGCCCCGCTTGGCTGCCAGTATTGCAGACCATCTCCAGAGATCTCTGGAACTCAGTTAACCAAAGCATCCCCTCTAGGCATCCTGACTACCCGCCTCTGGGTGACCCAGAACAGCAATAGCCCTTGTCTCCAGACCATTTACCCGATAGGGCAGTCTAGGCCATAGTTCCTTGTGAGGAGTGATATCACCCTGTACACTACACCTAGCTCCAATCCTTCAATAGCACTTGTTTTTGAAGCATACCTCCAGTTTTGTTTAGCTGAAAGCCTGTCCTGTTTGGAAAACGGTATCTCAGCAGCGCCTCCAAATTTAACGTGTTCCCCCCCCCCCTTAATCGCAGATAGGGGCCATTACAGGGTTTGTGTGTGTGGTGCATACCTGCTGGTAATAAGAGGCTGAGTCGTCCGCGATGACTTTGAGACACAGGTACAGGCTTCTGGGGTCCATACCCCACATAATACTTAGCACTGCAGAGCCAACATCTGCCATAGGCTCCAGGGATGTATGGAGATGATCTTCCACGGTAGAACTTGTACTCTCCCCCCAAGTTAGATAACACACCAGGTTGGAGGTATTTTGCAAACAGGAACGGTTTATTACGTCACACTTGGCAGTAACACAGCTACGCAGCAGTCTTCTGCCGGATACAGTCTCTTTAGATCAGATCTCACTGGAGATGGTCCAAGGACCGTCACTACAGGCCAAGGGAACCCACAGCTGTCCTAACTCTTTCCCACCTCCATAGCGGAGGCAGAGGTATGGGTTCGCACATGGGTGCACATGGGTAGGCCCCAATCTCAGGCTCCCAGTTGTTTGACATGCCTTCCTCAGAGGGAAGGAACAACCTAACTTTTTAGGATGGTGTCTGCCTTTAAGTACAGCCAGAAGGCGGGCACCCGATTATCAAAGCTACCACAGGATGTACCACCCCCTGCTGTCACTCAAATGCAGCACCAAAGGTGAAGGTTAAAACTCCATGATGACTACTGGCAAGGCCTGCTTATACCAGGACTTACTGCCAGGAGGGAAGCAAGCTAGTAGCCACAGATGGCATGGCTACACTAGATTACAGGAGATACATGAAGTTGAATTAAACTTGTCTATTGTAAAGTAGCCTCCTCAACTATAACATGTCCAAAAGAAAGCTTATCATTCTCTTACCTTCTAACTCCACCCCAACAGCAACGTATTACCTTTCCTTTATGTAATGGGTATTCCCCCCCCCCAATCGCAGCTCTGATGTGGGTGCAAGGAACATACGGTGTTACCATAGGTGTGGTGCGTTACCTGTTGGCCCACGGGAGGGCTCAGCTTCCGCCACGGGGAACCTGGGGCAATTATACTAGGGGTAACCACTTACTCAATTCAGCGCCTCCACCTGCAATGGCTCCCACCAGAGGGGGAGTGGTTCCTCGCAGGACAATCAATAATAACATACACGGTGAGGTATAATAACTAAGGACTTTACTAACATGCAAACAACATATCACGGCAGTACCACAATATAACCTGTGTCCCTCTCTAGAGGAGACACCTACTGCGTCGTGCAGGACGCTTCCCCAACACCAGGTGATCCCACCCAGTGTCCAAAGAACCCCACCCAATGTCCCGCACTCTTGGAGGGACATTCAACGTGGGTGACTGCGCAGTCTCAGTTACACTAAGGGGCCCGTTGTTGCACTTATAACTGTATGGTACCTGCCGAGCACTCCGGTACTCGGATCAGCAACTGGCTTCGCAAAGGGTCAGACGTGTGATGAATCCGTCTGATCCTCCAACCGAACTCATTTGTACGCGGACCGCCAGGGCGGTCTCACTCTGATGAAAGTCTCTGGGGACCCCAACGCGGGTCCGAACCTCTTCACAGGGACAGCAGCATCCGCTGAGTCCCTAACTAACCCTTGGCACTAACGTGACAGGAACCCTAACCTGGGGCCTGTCCCTGTGGTACCGCAACCTAAAATGGCTTTGGGGAAAACTCCTAGGGGCCTAACAGGGGTTAATAACCTGCCCCACTCCCTTAGCTCTTCCCAGCCTGGCTATGCTCAATAACATTTAACGAGTCCCAGTGCCTACAGCAGCAAGCTGTAGCTCACTGGATGCTGCAGCCAACGTGCTGCGCAACAAGGTGCCTGCCTGTCAGACCTCACAGCACTAACAGCCGTGACTCTGACAAGGCAGCACTCTACACTATGGGCAGCGTCCCTATCTTGGGCCTCCCTAAGCATTTACCCACTAAGCTAGTGGGGAGTTGGGGCCTACCTGGGATGTGGGTACCTATACGGGGCAGGAGCTGCACTCGCTCCCCGCACCCTTCCTTCCCTCACAGCTCCCTGACTCCAACTCTTTGTAACCTTCCTTTCCCAGCTCCCACTAATGTAGGTGGCAGGGTTCCTAACCTGAGATAACAATAGAAAAGAGTGATAGTGCGCAGCTAATAACTAGTGACAACAAATATCAAGTGAACAGTGCACCGTGATTAAACAAACAATGTTGTGGACCTTAAATGTGGATCTGGCACTAATCGTGGGTCTGCAGCCTTTCTTGGAGGTGGCTCGACACCCCAGGAACTAAACAAAAAACAAAAGAACAAGGCGCACAACGCACATAGTGTATTAAAGTATAAAATGTGACTTTATGATTAAAAGTAAATAGTTCTGCGTACATCAAGTGAGAATAAACAAGCAGTTGGTATATAGGTTTACCACACCAGGAGATGACACTGTGCGACACCCTCGGATGGATCTCAGCATGCAATGGGTCTGGAATCGTCTCATCTGTCCCTTACAGCGTCCTCCATTTAGGGATGGTGGGTGGATGAGTCCCTTGTGTGGAAAGCCCCACAGCACACAGCTCACAGGGTGGTAAAGAAGCCACAGGAATCAGCGTTCGTGGATCACTGCACCGTGACCAACCCAGACACCGTGGTTGGTCCAACTATAGGAAACAGGATCATCATCAAAATAGATCCCTCATAGATCCTGTTTCCTATAGTTGGACCAACCACGGTGTCTGGGTTGGTCACGGTGCAGTGATCCACGAACGCTGATTCCTGTGGCTTCTTTACCACCCTGTGAGCTGTGTGCTGTGGGGCTTTCCACACAAGGGACTCATCCACCCACCATCCCTAAATGGAGGACGCTGTAAGGGACAGATGAGACGATTCCAGACCCATTGCATGCTGAGATCCATCCGAGGGTGTTGCACAGTGTCATCTCCTGGTGTGGTAAACCTATATACCAACTGCTTGTTTATTCTCACTTGATGTACGCAGAACTATTTACTTTTAATCATAAAGTCACATTTTATACTTTAATACACTATGTGCGTTGTGCGCCTTGTTCTTTTGTTTTTTGTTTAGTCCCTAACCTGAGGGCTGCCCCTGGCAACACTCACCTTACTGGGGAGCTGAGCTATCTTGGGCCCTGGGGGTGCTGGCCTAGTACAGGGAGTCCCCGACTCCTGTACCCTACCTCCTTCCCTGGGCTGCTCCGGTCTCTGACTGCTCAACGTGCTGCAAGCCCGCCAAATGTATCTCTTTGCCTGCCTGTGGATCTTCAGCCCTATTGGCTCCCTGGTGTCACATGGGGCATACAGAGGCTCATGGGACTCGTAGTCCCTGCTCAGAGCCTTCCCTGGTAGGCTAGGGGTTCGCGGGCTTTCTCCTCCCTCTCCTGCGCCTGCGCAAGCTTTCTGATGCTGCCTGTACCTTCTCTCGGCTGTCCCTCCGCTCGCGCAACTTTGCCCTGTCTCTGGGGCTCTCCCTGCGCATGCGCGACCACTGCACATGCGCGAACTAAGGGACAATGGCGGCGCCCTTACCGCCTGGCTCCGGGAGCGCCGGGAGCTCTGTGACGCGCGTGCGGCCTTGGCAACCCCCGAGCCGGGACCTGACCACCCTCTCCCCTGCCATCGCCGGACAGAGCCGCCATTGGACGCGACGGCCCCCGTGATCGGCAGCTAGGTGAGGGGGGCACGGACGGTGTGGGGAGACCTGGCTACATCTATAAATAAAAATAGTACTTTCTTACTATACCACAATGCCATTCTAAGAATCATCCTTGACGACTCCAATCCTGCACTTCTATACATCTTTTTAGTGCTCACAAATTTTTCCAAAATCTAAATCCCTCACTAAAATTGCTGGAGTTTTTCCTTCCAACCTCTAGAAAACAACCATATTTTAATTCACATCTAAACATTCTGACCTATTAGACTATAGTCGCTTACACATATATCCAACCTGTTGATTGAAAACACTGCTGCAAAGCTCACTTACAGTATCTCACTTAGGGGGCTATGCACTAAACAGTGATAAGTCGTTTTAAGAGCACAAAGTGCTCTTAGAACGTGATATTGCGCTCAGCGCGAATTCACACAGCAGGGATAACAGGCACGTTGCGCTCTAAAACTGGCTTTTTTCAAGAAATTTTTCTAAGTCCCACAAAGCTTGTACGATCAGCTAAATGCGCTGATTTCTGCCAGTCTGCGTGATTTTCAAAGCTACGATAAGTGATCGTGCTTTAAAAATGCGCTGAAAAAAACACGCCAGCTCAAGGCAGGCGCTAAAGGAGCAGGACTTAGAAAAATGTATTTGTTTAACTTTTTGCAGGCACACCATCCATACAACAGGCCGGCGGGTGTCCCTGGCTGACCCCACGGATGTCACCGGGTGATCCCCGCGGGCGTCCCAGGGTCCCCGTGGGTGTCCGGGGTTTCCCAATTATTAACATATAGATAATTACACATTACTAAACATTGGGAATTATTTAACTAAACTGGAAAGACAATCAATGCTGTAATATGTAAAAAATGTCCTCGTTGTGAGTCCTGGTTACTGGAAACTGTAATAATCTAACCAATTGATGAGTACGCTTATTTTACTGAAAATTTTGAAATAAAAAGATGGTGCATGATAAATTGTATTTAATTTATTGTGTTTCGCTGATGGATGGAGAACGTACAGTACTGCCATTTTTCCATATTCAGAATCTTGCAAATATTGATTCTATAGTTTATTTTCTCGCTAAATACTGCTGATTGGGTTTAGAACCCGGTTCGTGATGTTTCTGATAAAACAGAACACTGACCAGGCACACATATATTAAATCGCTAATCCCACATCGCGGAATTAAAGATAGTGTTTTCCTAGTAAATATCATCATATTTTTACAGTGAAGCATTTACTAAGGGAATGCACTTCAAAGAAAACACATGAATATATATCTGGCAAATAAATTAACCTGGATATGGTTTTAAACTAATTATTTTTAGTATTTCGTTTCAGTAGGGTGATGTGGAGATAACATAATACATGCATAGGATGTGACACATTTAAACATTTATAATTGTCATATATACAATGCTATAACTATGCTATCACTCTCTTTCCTCTGAAATCACTGTAGCATTCTTTTCTCATAGAAAGTATTTATTCTCTATGATAAAGTATACATTTTCCAATCTTGTGCCTATCCTCTTGCAATGTTGCTACTCGGGAATCGGTTTGTTTTTTTTGATGCAAGTTATCAAAGTGATTAAAAAATCTTAAATCGTAAGAAATACATATTAAAATCAGAAGGAATGGATTCTTTCACTACTGCCATTCAGGTATAACTTGCTAAATGGACGTGTTGAATAAAGAATAGCCATGTAAAGAAGCATTCTTGTCACGCCCATACTTTTTGAACATTTCTGTAAAGGACTGATAACGAAATAAATGTAATTAGGTATTATGAGTACAGGATTTGGTATGACAGTTTAATTTTAATTTAGATTAACTTTAACTGTATAGGTCATTTTCTTATAGTAATCACTTATTTTTTGAAGGGCGAATGCTACAGTATGTAGCTATTATGAATATTCATTTCAGAGCGGTTATCTAAGTGTATTTAGGTTTCACAAGAAAGTTCATTTGAGAATTACACATAGCTCCACGAAAATGGCACTTCAGCATATTAATTATTTTACTATGACGGTTTTAGAAATGTATAGTCATAGTTTTATCATTTTGAGAATAAATTATCTGTGAAAAGCTCCAAGAACGTATAACTTTCTTTTAACTTTCTTTGTGCCTCTGTTACACCCTCTTCTTTCTCACACTGGATCGCCTTGTTTTCTCAGTACCTCACTTCATGAATCCTTGTTCTTCCAATGCCTACTCTGTTCCATGCCACCCTGCTGTCTCTCACAATACCAATATTTGTACTCCATCTGTTAGGGTTCAGCACTACCACCCTCATACCCCACTGCACATTGCACATCTATTTAACCTATACTTTATTTTTCCCTGTTGGGAATAAATCTTTTTTATTACACCCTCTTCACTTGTTTCTGTTAGTGGTGCGGCACAATTTTTGGCTTTTTGCCCCCCAAATTTTTTTGTTGTTTTTTGGACAAGGAGCATGTGTGTCTGTCCTGGGGCAGATGACCTATCTATCTCTGGGTTGGAAACCATATTTAGATTGCTCCTACGATAAGAGAGGATAAGAATTTGGGGTCACTCGTTTCTAAAAAATGGAGAGATATACCCACAGACGGATACAGAAGATCCCTAATTATGGCGCACTGCAGACCTTAATATTATTTTATAATGCGGTCAGAGGTAGTGAAACAGATAGCATAAATAAAATCAATTTTATTAACATAATTGGTGTAGTTTAAAAATAGACATATAGAGAGGCGCATGCGCGAGGCTGGAGCGGATGGTAGCATAAAGTCAGAGCTCCATCCCCCACCTCCCTAAACACTAAAAAAAACGGCAATAATCACCGAAGAAAATCGGGAAAAAAAAGAGTAATAGATCAGTGGATACTCCCGCGATGGCACCCCTAACAGCAAAAAAGAAGAAAGAGGGTGATTTAAGAAGGTACCTGGGTCGCTCTACCCCACGAGGTGCTGCCGCAACAAGGCCGCCAGAATCTACAGCGGGATCTGATTCGGAGAGGGACGAGGACCCCCCGCATGAGCCCACCCAGATGCCGGTCCGAAGATGTGACTTTGATAGGTTATATCAGGACATGAAGAACATGATTTACGTGGGGCTCGAAGATATGAAGAAGGAGGTCCAGGGGCTGGGAGAGAGAACAGGGGCCCTGGAGGAAAAGATGGCGGCCGCATCCAAACAAATTAAAAAGACAGACAAAAAAACCACACACATACAAGCCCAGATTGCGGAGATATTAGACAGGCAAGAGGATGCCGAAAACAGGGACCATAGAAACAACATCAGGGTACGCGGTGTCCCAGAGTCGGTCACGGATGCTGAAGAATATATAACCAGGTGGCTAGAAACGCTGCTGCCCGACATCCCTGCCACAGAAAGGGCCCTGGACCGCTGCCACAGAGCCCTAAGAAGCCGCCCAGCCGCGATGGAACAACCGCGGGATATTATAGCAAGGCTGCACTATTTTAAAACCCGAGACGCTATCTTTAAGTGCACAAGATCGGAAGGGGCATGCCGGTTCGAAGGAACCACAATGCAATTATTCCAGGACTTATCACCGATCACTCTCGCACGGAGAAGAACACTACACCCGGTCACTAAAGTGCTGAGGGACCGGGCAGTGCGATACCGGTGGACCTTTCCGTTCGGCCTGATGGTCATACGGAACGGAAAGGCCATAACAATCAAGGACCCAGGAGAAAGTGAGGAATTCCTCAACAAACTGGGGCTGAAGGAGGGCCCGATGCAAAGTCCTAGGCGGGAGGCACGGGAGGATCCAGAAAGGAACACTGTAAGGCCTCCAAAATCCAGTGAGGCCCGATGATTTCCGCAATACCCTGAGGAAAATACCTACTTAAAGTTGAATACAGTTCCAGTTTAATAGTGGGGGTAACGGTTTGCCCACCAGTTTATCTACCGAAGAGCTTGCCACAATGCCTGTTAAAGTCACTATCCTGCTGTAAACGCCAGGAAAAGGACTATCCTGGTTACCTGAAAAAGTAAAATCAAACTCCTACCTGTAGTTGGAAATGGCGATCCGAGGTGGAACGCAAGCCGCCAAGCATGGCGCCGCAGCAAGCGTCTCACCGCATGGCTTCGTTGCGGAAGTGGAGGGGTTCCTGACGCGGGAGCAGGTGAGGAGACGTCCTTCTTCGCGGGCTGGCCGAGGGAAAATGGCGGCCGCCGGAAGCACGTTGCCGGAAATGGTCTAGACGCCATCTTGGAGGAGGCAGGCTGAACAGAGGGACGGAGAGAGTCATCACTCGGCGCCGGAAGGGACCAACCAGCGGAAGGCGACCGGCGCACTCAGCTACACTAAGAAGAACATGGAGGAAGGCGCACTGAGCCGCACACAGAGCGGAGAGCAACGAAGCCGGCCGGGCAAGAGATAAGACACGGGAGGGGAGACCCACCCGGACATCCAGCGGACAACAGGAGAGAGGAGAGAGGCTGGGACTTATCTTTATGGGCTAGATAGAGGCAGACATTCAGCAGGGCTATACCAGACACGGCACGAGGGTTAGCTTAGGGCCCACAAATAGAGTGTCAGAGAGTCCCAGTTTAACAACAACTCTCTAACCACGCACATAGCTTCCCAGGGCAACAGTTAGCTGAAAAGATGCACAGACACTGAGTCAGACAGGAAACACACAAGAGAGACTAGCGAGCAGGGGCAAGAAGTTATTCCCTACAAGTTATTCCCTACACCATACACTCTACTCTTATAAATAATAAAAAAAAAAAAAAAAAAGAGTTCGGAGTTGATCTTATAGTTATCAACTCAAGTTACACAAAGTTGTCGTTACACTATTCCGCTGCACAAGCAAGGGAGGGGGGGAGGGATGCTGTCCCCCGCAAAGGCTTTGTGAATGAGTCTCCACATGGGCATGGGAGAGAAGACCCACGAGGGGCCCATGAAAGTCCCATTTAGGCCAGCCACGAAGGACGGGAGAGGGGGAAGGAGGGCCATCCCGAACTCCGTCCAGGCTGTACGCCTGAAGAGGGCAACGAAGGAGAATGGGGGGGCTAGTTCCCGCCCATTCCCCGGACAGTTATTATGTGTTGAAATAAATGTTGAAATATGTTTGTTTATGTTTCCCCAGTGTGCTCCCCTCTGTATTCCCATCCCATGGCTCCAGCCTGCTGACAGGCGGACCCAACCACAGGATCACCCGACATCCTCATCACGGACACCAGAGGCTCAGATGGTCGCTAACATAGGAGTGAAGGTTTGGAACCGCAATCATGAATAAAGGGATTACTATCATATCACATAATGTCAAAGGCTTTAACAACCCAGGGAAACGCAGACTAGCTATGACGGACTATAAAAAATCAGACCCTGACATCATCCTCCTGCAGGAAACACACTTTTCTAAATCTAGTTCACCAAAATTTATTGATTATAGGTTTAAGAATTGGTTCTCAGCCTCAGCCACACAAAAAAAGAGAGGGGTAGCCATCCTGGTGCATGACCGTTTGCCCTTGACGATTAAGACCATTAAAAGAGACTACAACGGCCGATTTCTCATTGTAAGCGGTGAAATAAGAGGTCAACCAATCACGCTGGCAAACGTCTATGCTCCGAGCGAAGGCACGGAAGCTTTTCTAGAGAGATTATTCGCCGTACTTCAGAGGTTAGCACAGGGCTGTGTAATACTGGGGGGCGACTTCAACCAAACACTAGATCCTATACTAGATTGATGCACCCCAAGCGGAAAAAATAGCTCCAAGATAAGACAAGCGTGGAATAGAGGGCTGCGCACCAATAATCTACTTGATATTTGGCGAGAACAACATAGACAAGAGAAAGGTTTTACATTCTACTCCCACCCCCATGACCGCTACAGTCGGATAGACTACCTGTTTGTATCCAGTAGAATGGTTCCACAGATCTCCCACTGGGGCATCCACGATATTTCGTGGTCAGATCATGCACCGATTGAGCTGCGGTGCACTGATTTTATTCTAGACAGACCAGGAGCGAACTGGAAGCTCAATGAAGTTTTACTAAAAATCCCCGCAATTGCACAAAACGTAGGGGATAAAATCAGGGAATATTTTCAGGAGAATTTAGGAAGTGTGACTTCGCAGGCTACCTTATGGGAGGCCCATAAGGCGACTCTGAGAGGAGAGCTCATGAGGATTGCAAGCAGGCGAAAGAGGGAGAAGGACAAAAAAATCAATCAGTTGCAAGCAGAATTGGCAGTCCTATCAACTCGACATAAAAAGAATAAAGACGCAATGACCCTTAAGGAGTTGCTAGACACTAAAACCAAACTAAATATTTTGTTGACCTCCCATGCTGAGAAAGAGCTGACATGGACTAAGCGGAAATATTTTGAGAAAGCGAACAGGCCAGATACCCTACTTGCCAACAAACTAAGAGACAAAAACCAAGTCTCCCAAATTCAGACAATTCGAACAAAACAAGGGGATTTGACCTCTGACCCCAAAAAAATAGTCAATGAATTTAAAAAATATTATGAGACCCTATACGATGGGGCGAAGGTGGCACACACGCCAACCACAAAAGCACGGCTAAAGACGTTCTTGGCTGAGGCACAGCTGCCTACAGTAACCAGAGAGGAGAGGGACGCACTACAGGCTGATTTTACTATCGAGGAACTCATGGAGGTAATGAAGTCATTGAAAGCAGCCAAAGCCCCAGGCCCAGACGGCTTTTCCAATCTCTATTATAAAAAATTTCGTAAAATATTAGCTCCTCATTTACTAAAACTTTGTAATTCCTTCTTGGATGGTGCCCCCATCCCGGGCTCGATGCTCCAGGCGTCTATCTCAGTAATCCACAAACAGGGAAAAGACCCAGCGGACTGTAAAAGCTACAGGCCCATCTCGTTAATAAACTCTGATACAAAAATCTTTTCGAAACTGTTAGCTAATCGCCTTAACCAGGTGTTGTCCAAGTTGGTCCATCCTGATCAAGTGGGGTTCATATGTGGTCGACAAGCAGCTGATAACACCAGACGGATTATTGACTTAATTGATCTGGCACAGAAAAAACGTATCCCGTCTATGGTGCTTAGTTTAGATGCTGAAAAAGCGTTCGACAGAATTGACTGGCCCTACCTGAGGGAGACGCTTGGGGCGTTCGGGCTGGGAGGGAGAATGATAGAGGCAATTCTCGCTCTGTATCAGGGGCCGACGGCGAAGGTCAGACACCAGGGCTTCCCCTCGGAAGAATTCCAGATAAAGAGCGGCACCAGACAGGGATGTCCTCTGTCACCCCTCCTTTTTGCGCTCTGTATTGAACCCCTAGCGACGCACATCCGTCTCAGCCCAAATATAACAGGCATCCAAATCAGTGACCAGCTACATAAGGTGGCCCTGTATGCTGATGACGTGATACTCACACTATCACAGACCCTCACCTCTCTGCCGAACGTTTTCCAAATTTTAGGGGAATTTAATACGATATCGGGGTTTAAAATTAATCAGGCAAAATCAGAAGCCCTAAATATCAACTTACCTAAAGCCACTGAGAAATTGATCACGGTAAATTTTGAATTCAAATGGCAAACCTCCTGCATAAAGTATCTAGGAATAAATATCACAAAACAATCAGACACTCTATATAAAGCAAATTACCCCAGACTAATTCGGACACTGAAGGAAGATCTCCGGAAATGGGCAGGGTACAACATATCCTGGATTGGCAGGATTCAATCTCTAAAAATGAATCTCCTTCCCAGAATTCTGTACCTATTTCAGACTCTTCCGGTCCCTATAATCAGGGAAGAGATCCTTCGGTTACAGTCCGCAATGGTGAAATTTATCTGGGGTAATAAAACCCCCCGCATCAAAACTAGCATACTAATTCGGCCCACTACAAAAGGAGGGCTAGCGGTACCTTGCCTGTTGTCGTACTATAGAGCGGCCCAATTAACTCAAATCATCCAGTGGCACACCCACCCCATGCGGAGGCGATGGGTGGAGCTGGAGGCGGCCTGCTGTGCCCCGGTGGTATTGCGGGACCGAATCTGGCTCCCAAATACAGTCCGCAGGGACTTCATAAATCCGCTCCCCGCAGTTGTCAACTCTTTGGCAGTATGGGACAAAAGCAAATATAAACACGTTTTGATGAGACAACACTCCTTGATGACCCCAATTCTGGGAAACCCTGATTTCGCTCCGGGCCTGCAGAGGAAAGATTTTATTATATGGACACAGAAGGGCTATACTCGCCTTCGACACCTGGAGGGTAGGATATCTATCAAACCGTTTGAACAAATTAAGTCGGAAAAATCGATGCCAAATTCAGAATTCTTTAGATACCTCCAGCTAAGAGCTTTCTATGATAAATTCCCAAACCGCGCTAAACGCACTAATTTTGAACAGCTCTGTTCTACTGGAACAGGAACCCAGCGACTTATCTCTACAATGTATAAAGCGGTAGTCTGTCCGACTCCTGACGCTGACGTGACGTTAAAATATAGGAACAGATGGGAAAGAGACCTAGGAGACATATTAGAGGACAAAGACTGGGATCAAATCAGCCTGGCGGCAGCTAAGAGCTCGATTTGCACGACATTAAAAACGCGTATAAAGTCCTGATGAGGTGGTATCTGACCCCAACACGATTGTCAAAGTTTGTTAAAGGTTACCCCCCATTGTGACCTAAACAATGTGGGGAGCAGGCAGACTTGCTACACATGCTGTGGGGCTGCACCAAAGTACTCCCAATCTGGGAGGAACTCAGAAATTGGCTTCAGAGAATTCTCGACTGCACGATCCCTTTGGACCCCTGGTTGTTTCTGCTGGCCAGATGCACTCCGGGGCTAAACAGGTCGGAGCACAAATTAATTGCACATTTTGCAACTGCCCTGAGGTGCGAACTCGCAGCATTGTGGAAGCAACCGGATCTACCAAATATCCCAAAAATCAGAAATCGAATTTGGCACGTTTGCCGGATGGAACAGTTAACGAGTCTAGTTAACGACACCAGCACAAATTTTCTCAAAGTATGGTCACCATGGCTAGACCTGAACGATATCCCAGGGGTCAATGCCTCCAACATACTGCTTTAATAGATGCGGGCGCGTTCTCCTTGGATGAAGTGTAGAGGACAGAAGGCCATAGATTCTTGACAAGATTAGGGGTTCACTAAACTAGGTAAAGAAAAAGATAAGCAAAGGTCAAGACACAACAGAAGAGATCAGAGGCCAACGTTATGACTGCTGTTACTGCGAGCCCTTTGGGACCAAAAGTCTACCAAACCAAAGAAACCCAGACCTCAACGAGAACCATAGCCTCTATGATGCGTCCAGCGGAGTCGAAATCGGTCTGTGGCAACCCCCCCTCCCCCCTCCCCACCCTGCCTACCTCCTCCCCGGTGTAGTATGTCTGTAGGTCTTGTTGGTCTGTTTGTAACCCTAGTCTGTCTTTTGTGAATCTACTTACAAAAAGAGTTGTTATGGATACCTTTGTATAAGATAATGGGTTGGAAGAGAATGTGATTATTGTACCATGCACTCAATAAAAAAAAATTTTGGTTGAAAAAAAAAAAATAGACATATAGCCAAATGGGTTAGGGTTAGGGTTATGTCTATACATATATATGGTTTTGAAGTTTATCAGTTATTCGCACCCCATTGTGATGTATACGTTGGTTATGAAGATGCAAGTTAACAGCTAGAGTGTTGGCCATACTGTGTTGGTTCATACGTTGGTTCATAACCAACGTATACATCACAATGGGGTGGCTCAGTGTCTTTACTCACTGAGCCAGTCCCTGGAAAATGAGGTAGGAGGGAGCATCAGAAATAATGGTTTCAGCTACATTTCTTTTCTTTTTTACATACAGAGTGAGAAATGGTAGAGTACATATCCCTTGACTGAATATTATACTGAATCAACAATTGTTATCTACTAGTATACAGTATATACTGTTGGTAAAGTAAGGGGGAGAGGGGTCATGGGGAGCGTAGAAGGGGGGGAAGGCAGGGGAAAGAAGGGGAGGGGGGACTGGTAGAGGAAAAGAAGGGAGGGGGTAAGGCAAGGAGGAGAGTAGGGTAGGAAAGATGGGGGTAGACAGTGGAGGGGGAGAGGAAAGATGAGGGGGAGAGATGGGGGAAAAGAAACTATTCTACAGTAGCTATCCCAATATCCTCGTTTTTAGAGGGTATCCTTTTGGCATATAGCCCAGCTATCTGTTTTAACTCAACTCTAGTTTAATGTTATCTCGATTCTTGGGGCATATCCCAGAATCGCCCTGGCAAAGAGCTAGTCGTTTCCTACTCTTAGTCCAACTTTTAAATTTAATCTGACCACCACATCTCTGATTCCATATAGTCCAGTAGTGAAGAGTCTCTGTCTGCCCTCATTAGCGGAGTGGGTAGGAGGCTCAGAATCAAACCTCTGTAGCCGACTCCATGCCGGCACAGTCAGCGATCAGCAAAAAGGCATGTAAGCTTTGTCTCAGTCTAGGATCAGGTCCATGGGGGCTGATATCCTAATAGGGCACGCCAGGCAAGCGGGGAGTCAGACCAGATCGGATCAATCTCCAAGCTTGGCAAAAACAATCACGCCAAATCGCATCTGCTGACAGGGATCTGTCTTGCAATGGGCAATTCATCTCACAAGGAGCACTCAGCCCTTAACCTTCAACGGTTTATTTCTCCATTAGTGACACTAAACATTTTAAACACCGTCACTTTAAGAACAAAAGAAATCATAAACAGAAACTTCTACTCCTGTCAGGAGTCTAACTCACATGCATATCCCTATCTGCAATATTGGCTGGCTAAGCCAGTTACCAACTTTAAATAACACACAGAGATAACATTAAGTCCTTAACTGTCAGATGGGGACAGCATCTACCATGACAGCTCTAAGAGAGAGTCCGGAGCAGCAAACCTCACTGCAATATATTCCTGTTCCTTAATTAGGAGAGCAGGTGAGGGAAACCAGGACCTTTGTAAAGTCTGGTATGGATTTCCTATCCACCACTTCCATACAAAGTATGCACGTTCTTTTATAAATACCTGTAAGCCAGAAAGCTGCCCACTATCCTGGTATGACTTTGAAAACATGGCCCGTAGTTAGCCTTGAAAGACTGATTTGAGCAGCTCTGAACTAAAAATGTTAAGGAAAAGTTTTTTTTTTTAAATGCGCATTGCACCTGCAGGGGAAATAACACTAAGTCTGGCCCTTTTGCCTGCACAGCTGTTTCAAAACAGGGGCCTCTTCTCCCACTGGTGGGTTATGTCAGATGTAACACAACTGGCTGAAAGAGCAAAAAGCCGCTGCTCCAGAGACAATGCCTGCTGCAACTTCATGCTTCCAGATCAGATCCCTCACAGCGATAATCCTCCGATGCCAGGGCAACCGCGGTAACAGTCATATGCAGATTGCCCCGATGCCAGAAACATTAAAGACTGCTACATTTGTATGTCCCGCTACAGCACGCCAACAGGAGTTAAAGCGTTGGCTACATTTGTACATTTCCAATTGCTATGCAGCAGGGAGTATCACAATACATGTTACTAATGTCTTCAAACAGCCGTCCACCTTACTGAAATATCATGTCATAGCCTATTTGTCATTACTACATTATGTTACTGACTTATCTATTCATTTTGAAGGTTTGAGTTCTATTCCTGATTGTAACAGAGTTATTTAATGTATGATGCTCACAGTCAATATTAAACTTGCTGCCTTTTCACCTTGTAACAGATTGAAGTCACACGTCCCCATGTTGCTGTAAATAGTTTCCATCAATTTTCAGGAACAATTACTCCCAGTGATAAAGTAGCTCATATATGGATGTACAAATATTGTTTTACAATGCATTACACATGTTTTACAGTTGACTTTTTGTGCACTTCTGTTGCACAATCTCTGAAAGGAGAACCTCTAAGAGTCCCTTAGGGACAATTATCATCAAGTGAACCTAGCTAAATAACTAATTCTCAATTTAAATTAACAAGTGATTTGTTTAACTTTAGTTATGTGCTAATACCCAATCTACACCCCTAAAACATTGATATTGACAACTAATTAATTAAAAACATACAGGACACCCACAAGCTCATATTAAACCCCCAAAATAACCACAACATATATATAAGAGCATATAAGTGTCACAGAGGAGTGCTACTGAGCATGGCAATATATATATTTAAAACCAGAGACATAACATAAAACACAGACAGAGCTCAGTGCACATCCAGTAAAACTTATACATGGTACAGTGCCTAAATATACATGTATAGATATCTATTAAATAAAATGATCTTTTAGTTTAACATTTTGGCCAAATTGTTGTAAGACCCTGAGCCACTACACGACAGACCACATCTCAAGGGTCCCTAACACTAATATAAATGCTTAATAACCTATGCATTACCAGGAAGAATGATTTATAATAAATCTGTCAAAATTAGTTGCAAAGTTCTAAGTCTGATTAAAGCTTTTATTAACCTGTACATTACCAGGAAAAGCACTCTGTATTAGATTTGTCACAATCACATTGCAAGCAAGCGAGTTCCCCTGAGAGTGGGAGATGCTATGGAGTGAGCTTTTAACCATTTAAATGTGGGAGGGAGGGAGCTTCAATTAGGCAGGAGGTTGCCACCCTCCAATCAGCTAAGACTAGCTGAACAAGAATTGTAAAACATACAGGACACCCACAAGCTCATATTAAACCCCAATATAACCACAACATATATATAAGAGCATATAAGTGTCACAGAGGAGTGCTACTGAGCATGGCAATATATATATATATTTAAAACCAGAGACATAACATAAAACACCGACAGAGCTCAGTGCACATCCAGTAAAACTTATACACGGTACAGTGCCTAAATATACATGTATAGATATCTATTAAATAAAATGGTCTTTTAGTTTAACATTTTGGCCAAATTGTTGTAAGCCCGAGATTGTGGGTGTCCTGTATGTTTTACAATTCTTGTTCAGCTAGTCTTAGCTGATTGGAGGGTGCAACCTCCTGCCTAATTGAAGCTCACTCCCTCCCAAGAATCTTAAAAAAAAAAAATTTATACAGTATTTTGACCATACTTACAATTTAAACTCTAAGGGGGTCATGCAGTAAGCGGCGGAAAATTGCATTCTCGGGAAGCAGGGGGTCCCCGGACCTAAAACCAAAGCGGTTCAGCTCCGGAGACCCTCTGCATATCTACACTATGAATAAAACACACATATCAATAAACAATCATTCCTTACCTTTGCGGCTATCTGCTGTGGTAACGAAGCAGCATGAATGTATTTTTAATAATAGTGTACAGTGAGCAGTGGGTCCCCTGAGCTGAACCGCATTGCTTTGTGGATCAGGGACCCCCTGCTTCCTGAGTTACAGGACCCGGTATGGGTCATCGGGTGCCATTGTCGCTGCCATCTTCATAGCGTCCCATACGCGGGAAGCAGGGGGTCCCTGAGCCACAAATCAATGTTGTTCTGCTCAGGAAACCCCCTGCTCCAGCACAATATTTTTAAAATACATTAATGCTGCTTCATTACCATAGTGGATACCCGCTAAGGCAATGAAGGGGTTAAGGCATAATAGCATGTTTATTGGGGACAATTGCACCCAATAAACATTGCATTAAACAACATACACCCCCTGTGCCCCCAACAACCCCTATACCCACAGTACATATATTACATTTTTGTGATGCACAGCAATGATACTATAGGCCGGTGGTGGCCCTCGGGTGTTCCCCGCAGACATGCAGTACAAATTCTGTGCCCCCCAAAAAAAATTAAACAACACATAAATACTTTTCAATAAATACACCCCCCCCCTAACACATACAGTACAGTAATGTGCAAAATAACTATTATCCAGATATGGATAATAGATTATTTGCCCATTTTGAAACACATAAAACATGCATAAATAAAAACATGAAATGTTAATCTTAAAATTACCACATTGCATCTTACAATTAAACCAGCAGCTAGACAAATGTATATCAAATGTCACACAATTGCATTGAGTGTGTACATGATGCAATTAATGTGTGCATCATGTAAGACTATGCAAAATCAATTTCAAAATAAAATATACTATGCCAGCCACTATATAGCCACTATACATACAATGCCAGCCACAAATTCAAACAGAAACAAAGCAAGTAAACATAAATACATTTACCATCAATCAATCAATTTCCTAAATCAATTACAATACAATCCCAATCCATTATACAATTCACTATTCAAGTCCTAAATACAAACCAATGAGAAAATAATTATAATTCAAAGTAACCACCATCATACAAATCTAACTACCAGAAATAAGCCATTATTCAAAAGCAAGACCCTGAAATATACTCCTGCAAAGAGCAATAAAAATGACATTGAACTAAGTACAAATTAAATTACACACACAACAATGTAGAAATAAAGCAGCTAAATACATTTGAAATACATGAACAAAACATCAACATTAGCAAATCAATCAGTTATTATCCCTGTATGTCTATCCATATATATATATATCCGCATTAACCCTGTATGTAAAATAATAAATCATGTATTTATGGAGGGGGCACAGGGGGTGGGTTATGTATTTAATAAATATAATGATGTTTATTGTGGGGCTGTGTATTGTTTTTATTGTGGGTACTGGGGGTGGGGGAAGGGGGTATTGGCCCCAAGGGTATGTGGGTAGGCCTCCCACCTGGATAGTGGCTGAGGGTGGTTAGGCCTCAGGGGGTGGGTAGTGGGGATGGTATCTAGGCCTCCCAAGTGGTGGGTGAGGGTGGGTTAACCCCTTAATGACTGTAGCGGTTAATAACTGCTATGGTGATTAAGGGGTTAGGAGACATTACATTGGCTTTTTTTATTCTTGTTTATATTTTGCAGCATTGGAGGGGGCATGGACGGTGATGAAGATGAGGATGGCCTTCCTCATGGCAGCCGGACAAGGGTGAGTGCAATATGTATTGAATGTATTTATTGTTCTTTATGTATTTTAAATGGGCAAATGCACTATTATCCATTTGTGGATAATAGTAATTTTGCACATTACTAGACTGTATGTGTTGGGGGGGGGGGGTGTATTCTTTTTAGAAGTATTTGTGTTTTTTAATGTAGCCATGTATAAAAATGGTATACAGTTCTTTCTCATGCTGGCAGTAAAACCTGGTAAGTATGCAAGATTGCCAGCATCAATCATGGAGGTTTGCCATCACACCCTGGTGAGGTGTCATATGTACACAAGGGGAGTGGCAGTGTGGCTGTTTTCTGAGTCTATATAAGACACAGCACTGTCTAAAGTTAGAGTTGGTTGAAGCAGAAGTTGCAGAGTGGTTCAGTAGTTCTATACAGTTCAGGAGGTCTGCAGCAGTTAGGCTGTCAGAGTCATCTACACTGTGTTCAGGGACCTGCACAGGTGGGGATCTCCCTGAGGGGAGAGGTGACCCAACTCCATTGGGAGGGAAGGACCTTCTGAAAGGATGTACAGCAAAGGAATGAGCGGCTAGGGAAGACCGCTGTGAGGGGCAGTCTGCCTATGATGATAATAAAGATGCCCTTATTCACCGAAACCCTCATGTGTGAGTGTGAAGTTACTCAGCAGAGGAAGGCACCAAGAAGGAGTTCCTCAGCAGATACATCCCACTGCGGATGCAGAGATCCTGATGAGGTGGAGGCGCTGCATCAGATGTGAGTAGGACTCAATCCCCACTACCTCAGATGCCTGTCTTGCTGATATCCCCATACCAACCCAGGGGGAGACTCAGGAGTCCTGTAAGCCAGCAGGTGCACCACAACATACATATATGTAATAGGGACCGATTAGACCACAGGGGCCAATGTGAGATTGGGTGGGTCCAGAAAAACCGTTACATTAATTATTTTTGGGGGGCACAGAATTGGTATTGCAGGCCTGCGGGGACACCTGCGGGTAACACCCGAGGGCCACCGCTGGCCTATAGTATTATTACTGTGCATATACTGTATGTACTGTATGTTAGGGGGGTATAGGGGATGTTGGTGTAATATATATATATATATATATATATATATATATATATATGTATATATATATATATATATATATATATACAGCTCAACCCCGTTATAGCGCGATCCGCTATAACGCGGATCCGCATATAAAGCGGTTTGAGCATGGACCCCGAATTTAAAAAAAAAAAAAAAATTTAATTTTTTTTTTTTTTACATTTTTTTGCACACTGCAAACTGCACATTACACTGCACACTGCACAGCCCACTACACACACTATCAGCACACACTGCACACTCACAGCACACAGCACACTCTCACAGCACACTCTCACAGCACACAGCACTCACAGCACACAGCACACTCTCACAGCACACAGCACACTCTCAAAGCACACAGCACTCATAGCACACTGCACTCACAGCACACTGCACTCCCAGCACACTGCACTCACAGCACACCACACTCACAGCACACCCCCGCTCCCACTTCCCCTCCCTACCTTTGGTGTCGGCTGCTGAGATTGGAGCGGAGCTGGCATCGGGAGGAGGAGGGGGGAGTTGGTGGGGGGGGGGTGTTGTGGATGCCAGTAGGGGGGGTGAGTGAGGAGCAGGCTGGGGCTCGGAGGGCCACGTGGGTTAGGCCCAAAACTAGTTGTGCCGCATAGGAGTGAGCCACAGACTGAGGGTGGGAGCGGAGGGTCTCTGGATGCCGGGCGACGGGCCGGTAGGTGTTGGGGCCTCGGGGGAGGAGGAGGTGGATGTCGGTGGAGGAAGTGGATGCCGGTGGAGGGGGATGGATGCCGGTGGTGGGGGGAGGTGAGGAGCAGGCTGTGGCTGGACTCGGATGGCCTTTGTTGGCGGGCCTGGTGGCTGCTGGGGGATGTGTATGGTTTCCGGCCACCTCCTTCCTCTCTCCCTCCTCCCGTTCAGGCGCGCGGCAGCCATTTTTTTTTAAATTAGCGCGACCCCGGTTCTAGCGCGGTCGGATCGGGTGGCCCCCGAGGACCGCGCTATAACGGGGTTGAGCTGTATATATATATATATATATACACACAACGGATACACACAAAGGATACACACTACGGCCGATGAGCACATGGAGTTATATGAAGGCCAACTCTGATACCAGACTTTTTTTAAGGATTTTGAGTGAACCGGAGAGACAGTACTGCTTGGGAGACTGATTCCTGTTGTTCGTGGACTCCCTATTTGCTGCGGTTTGGACCTGCCTGGTGGTGATTATTAATCACATACTGCCTATTTTTATCTTGTACATTGTGAGTGTTTTTAATCCCCCCACCCATCCTTCCCTACATTAAATGTTACAGTATCACACTATGGGGCGTGCGCTCTCTGTTTTGTTTTTCTCATAGATTTTGCTGTGGAACTGGTTAATCCATGTGAGAGCTGCCGTGGGCCCCTGGATCCTGTACTTTGTCCTTTTATTACCTGTCAGGACTCTTCTCTAGGGTTTGGACATTGGACTTTGATTTTGTTATATTATCTATATTAGTGTTCTAATTAGTATATTGTTTTTTGATCAATAATTATTTTATTAGGTTGTTTTGTTATCACATGTTGTTATTTGCATTTGCATTTATATTATCTTATCTTTTGGCGCTACTTTCTTTCCTTTTATATATATATATATATATATATATATATATGTATGTATATTTATTGTGGTGCTGTTAAGTGTGTATTTTTTTTATTGTGGTAGCGGGGGTGGGTGAAGGGGGTATTAGCCCCAACGGTGGTTGTTTAGGGCTTGCGGGTGGGTAGAGGGAGGGCTTAACCCCTTCATGACCGTAGCGGTATTAACCGCTAAGGTAATGAAGGGGTTAAGTCCACCCGCAACCCCACTGCAAGCCCTAAACAGCCACCAAGAGCCAAATACCCCCTTCACCCACCCCCGCTACCCACAATAAACCGGGCACGGCTGGTTAACCCCTTCATTGCCTTAGCGGGTAGCCGCTAAGATAAGAAGTGGGCTTTAAATGCATTTTTCCTGCCTCGGATGCATGCCGGGGGGCTCCGGTGCTGGTATTAATGGGTATCAGCTCCGGAGACCCCCGGCATCAATCCCAGGCAGGAAAAAGGCCTAATTTTTTCTAAGTGCCGTTCCGCCGCTCATCCGCAGCCTCTCCCCAGCAACTTGCCAACTTTTTGGCTGAGACGGATTGCTGTGAAAATCTCAATTCTAGAGTGGCGAGTAGCGGCGCAAAGCTACTCGCCACTACTAGAATTGAGTGGGTTTCAAAACATGGCTAGCTGCGGCGCAATGTGCCTTTTAGCCGCGCCGATAGTGGAAAAAAAAAATGCCAACAAACTTGCCGTTTTTTTTGCTTTTCGCCAAGTTTTCGGGGCTTACTGAATCGTGGTCTGCATTTTTGGTGCAAAACGGGCGAAAAGTGACTTTGCGCCGCTTACTGCATGAGGCCCTAAGCGTGTTTTCACTATATGACTATGGTGCCTATTCTCTTAGCTCCAATATTGTTCTTGTTAAACTGCACAGTTTGACAAGGCAATCATTTGTGGAACAACATGTATAATTTTTCCTTATTCTCTTCTTTTTTTACATCTGTGTTAAACTCATGGAATTTTTGTAAATCAGTATTGCTGACATGAGGAAGAAAGAGAACGCTCGAAAGCTTGTCTTATAACATCTATTGTTAGTCCAAATAAAAAACATATCATCTAATACTGAAGTACTCTTTATTCTCTAACACAAATCACATCTATTGCATTGCGCCTATTAAAATGAGACATTCTGTCCATTTAAACGCTAATCCAAGCGAAGAGGTGGTGAGGGGGGGAGGAGAGATAGAGGCGCTCATGCAAGAGCATCGATATGTGAGGACAGGAAGTACTTGGGAGATGAGAGGAGTTAGAGAGATCCGGTAAGAGATACAAGTATGAGGAAAATATGTGGGAATGAGAGAAATACATGGGGAGAGGGCGGGAACAGAGGAGGTGGCTCCCACGCAGGTGTGATGGGGAGACGGGCAAGGCTGATGACATGGGGCACAGTAGTCATTAGTTTTGCACCTTTTTTCCTCCCGTCACATCCAGTGATGTCACCCACCCCCCAAAACATCTGCATTTTATGTGCATAGATATTTACAATATAATTACTAATATTTTTCAAACTCTGATTAAGGTCCGTGTCTGTACCAAAATGTTGATATTATAAACAAATACATTTACATTTTTGTGAGTGTCTAATGGATTTAGCTAAACAACATATAATATACTTTTATTTGGCAGTGGTAGACGGAATGAGAGTGCATTATTTTTAGATATCATAATAATGCATGACATAAATTCAGGGCTGTCACGGTAGTGCTGCCCGCAGACCAGACCCATCCCTTTACTGAGGTGGGACGTATAGTAACACGCACCCGCAGCAGAGCAAGTGTGTCCAGAGTGTGGTAGTTTGCGTAGACAGGCCAGGAGGCTTTAGTGAGGGTATCAGAGGTACCTGCCAGATCCGGAGGTAGAAAGCTCGTAGTAGGTGCCGAAGTCGAGGGTCGAGGCAGAGAGAGGTCTGGGAGGTCGGAGGTCAAGCCGAGATCGAGGGACGTGAGGAGCAGCATAGTGATGAGGAAGCCTGGGCCGAAAGCCAGGAGAGGAGTCGTAAGCCAAGTGGGTCAAAACCTGAGAAGCACAAAAGACAAGCAAGAGGAGATACACACAGGTAAGCAGAAGCTATGCAGAGCAATGATTCCAGGGAAGGACTGGAGTAATAAAGGTGGGAGATCCAATCAGAGAGGTAAGTGGAGCAGAGGTGTGCCGTGGAGCGTAAGCTGATAGGTGCGCGCTGTGATCCTGAAGCGGCATCAGCTGTGAAGCAGGGGGGCGTGAGTACAGCTGGAGCGAGTGCTGGGGACGTGACAGAGCTGCCAGTGCAGTGAATAAATTATCGCCGGGAGCGCACGCGGTGTAAGACCGTCCCGCTCGCGTCCCGGCCAACATGGCGGCCGCGTGTGTCAGCGTCAGCTGACACGGAGCCTGCCTGCGGAGGGGATAGCACTGGGGGGAGGAAGGGGGAGTAGACACAGTCCCTGGATGAGGTAAGGAGGGGTTGTGAGAGCCCTGCTTCCTTACAAAGGCATTCTGAGGTTATATATACTGTACAGTTCTATATTAGCAGTGCTCGACAAATCCGGCCACCCGGTCACCTGTGGTGACCAGATTTTGGCCGCTGGCAATCCGTCATGGCCGCCTAAGCAGCACACGTAGTTCTCATCCAAATTTCCCTGCCCGCGTCGGAAAAAAGAAATCCCCCTACCTGATAGGGCTGATGCCAGTTGGCGCACTGCCAATAATTTTTTTGGGGCGCGCAGCAGGCTCTATGTGAGCAGGAGCAGTGAAGCCCGCCCTTTCTTTTCAATGCTGTTTACAGAGAAAGTAAGTACTCTCCATGCCTCCCCCCTTGTCTCCCATGCCTTCCCACTTGTCTCCCATACTTTCCCCCTTGTCTCCCCCCTTGTCTCATGCATTAAAATCCCCAAAGCTATATGGAGTATTGTGTCCAATAAATTAATTTTTTTCTTCCTGCCTCCAGCCTAATTTTCACGATCGCAGTGCTCACTCCTCCTTCTCTGCATTGATCCAAATCCAAATGAACTCTTCATTCACAATAGCTTGAGCTTCATTAATAGTTTTATTGCTCTCCATTTAGTGTAGTGCCCCTTTGACAGTCAGCTCCTTTGGTACACTATGTCCCCCCTTGTGTCCGACGGCCCACCCGTTGTGTCCGACAGGCCCCCTTGTGTCTGACGGCCCCACTTGTGTCCGGCCTCCCCTGGACCTCCATGGTCTCCCCTGAAACCCCCAAAATCTCCTCTGGCCTCAACTAGACCCCTATGGCATCCCCTGGCCCCCCTCCCATGGCCTCCTCTGGTCTCCACGTGGTCTCCCCTGGCCTCCCCTGGTCCCCCTTGGTCTCCCTGGGCCTCCCAACTGTCTCACCTGGACCCCCCTGCTCTACTCTGGATCCCCCTGTTCTCCCCTGGCCCCACTACCGACCCACCTGGACCCCCCCATGTCTCTCCTGCCCCTCCCGTTCTCCCCTGGCCCCACCGTGGTCTCCCATGGCCCCCCACGGTCTCCTCTGGCCCCCCATGGCCTCCCCTGCCCCCCCACAGCCTCCCCGGTCTCCTCTGGATCCCCCTGGTCACCCCTGGCCCCCTAGAACCCCCCATGTCTCTCCAAAGCCTCCCCTGATCTAACATGCCCCCCTTGGTCTCCCCTGGACCCCCTGGACCATCTAGCCTCCCTCCCTTGGCCTCCCCTGCCCCTCCACAACAGCCTCCCCTGGACCCCAATGGCCTTCCCACAACCCCATGGTCTCCCCTGCCCCCCCAAAGCCTCCTTTTGACCACCCTGGCTCTCCCCAGCCCCCCCTTGGTCTCCCCTGCCCCCCTGGTCTCACATGCCCCCCTGTCTCCAGTCACCCATCCACCCAAGTGTCATTCATAGTTACCCACCCAAATGGCAGTCACACACCCAGTAAGTCACCCACCCACCCACCCATCCATCCATCACCCACCCCCTCCATCACCATCCCCTGTGTGTCACCCACCCCCTCCCTGTCACCCAACCCCTCCCTGTCACCCACCCTCTCTCCATCTCAAACACCCTCTCTCTCTGTCACACTCAGTCTCTGTCACCCTGTCTCAATATGTCTCTCTGTCTCTCCCTGTCTCTGTCTCACCCTGTCTCTCTTTGTCTCTCTCATTCTCTCTCTGTCTCCCTCTGTCTCTCTCTCTGTCTCTCTCTCTGTCTCACCCTGTCTCTCTCTCTCTCTGGCTTGCACACACTCTCTCTAGCTCACACACACTCTCTCTATCTCACACTCTGAATCTGGATATCTTATTTACCCTATATATCTTAACTGTCATATATACCTACACTGAAATAACCTACTGTATACTGCTTTCTTACAGATCTGACTCAAGCTTCACATGAAAGACATCAGAATACCACCTAACCCAGAAGGCAGGTAGGGAACACCTCCCCTCCAATATATAACATTACGGAAATTAGGGTACCTGGACATTGAGGGACAGCAGATCAGGTAAGATCCCAGGTGGGATTGCTGCTTTTGACAGTTGTGAAGCAGGGGCATCCTGACACTGGTTAAGGGGTTCAGGAAACTAGTCATTCACATCCATTTTTTTTCTCTAGATTAGTTAGATCATCCGACATACACACACACATGCAACTATGTAACAAGGACTAATTGTACTAAAGGATAAATGTAATACAATAAATAAACTGTTACAGTATGTCAAAAACAAATGTTGTTATAAGTTCTTTCAAGGAATTTATTCCATTTCTTTTTAAAAGGTGGGGCTGGGGGCGGAGCTAGGGGCAGGGCTAGGTGGAGAGTAGATTTTTTGGATTGGCGAGTAGATTTTTGGGTGATTTGTCAAGCATTGAATATTAGTATACACTTATTGCAAAGAGGAAAGTCAATTTCAATAAAATTATTTATGGAGATAAATTGTACATATTACAGGTCAGGGTAGTTAACCTGGAGGGAAGGTTGGGGGTTGGTGGGGGGGGGGGAAGGAAGCAACCCCTGCTCAGCTTAAAATCTATTGAATAGTAGTTTGGTATGGTGCTGTTCCCAGGATATAGATAATGTTAAAACCAAAGAAAAAGGAACTTGTTATCAAAACCACCCCTAATACGATATGTAAAGTTACATGCCTTAAAATAATTTAATAATTAGTATTATTATTAAAATGAAGGGGTATAAACAGAAACACGACGAGTGCAAAGTAATGTGTCCATGGTCAGTGGTACTAATACTTAAGAAGTAGTGGTGTTCGCTTATTGATTCTTTTCCTAAGAGACTGTTCTAGTCTTGTGTCAAATATTTATATAGTTGTCCTCTTAGCTACCAATGTTTCCGTTTTTGCTTAGAGGGCTAGTAGGCATAAATAACATCACTAGATACTACAGGTTAGCATGATAAAATAAATAATTCCACCTAAGTTTTCTTTGCAAATGCAAATGAGCACTTATATGTAAATACTTTAGTGAGTACATAATCACTTTTTCCATCAAGGCTTTTTATTTCAAATGTTGGCATATAACTAAGAGTTATTATAATGATCTTGATTGCAATTATAGTAAATGTTCAGCATAGAAGCAACCTCCTATTGTGTACAGGAAGAATAAATCTCACTGACTTCAATTCTGTCTTTCATAAGAAAGCTTAATTTACTCCTAATGGTTTATGTAGAAATGTACTGTATTCTCAAATCTTTCTAATAAAAGTGGACTAATTTCCTTTAAAGATGTACTCTTACTAGGAGAGCAGTCAAAATTATTCTACTTTTATGACTGGCAGCCAATTGAAATACTTTTAGCTAATGATAATACTGTAGCAATTCGAGACTAAAAAGGTCAATACAATTAGCTGAATCAACAAATGGATTTCTATTAGTAATGCAATAGATGTTTGAAATACCCTGAATAATACCCACAATCACCCCAAGAAATTGATAACTATTGCCTGTCAGTTAACTTATGATTTGTATGTAGCCTGGTCTTCCTCTTACCTCCAGGCTGCGTGAGCCGGAAGGCTGTGTGGTTGCTGCAGGGAGATTGTGAGCCAGCAGCGGCCATTACACCCATAGATCCACTGGGAACTACAAGTCCCAGTAGCCTCGGGGCTGCAGACAACAGGGCCAGGCAGCCAATAGGGCTGCTGCATTTATAACAGTTAGAACAGTGATAACAGTTAGGACAGTTAAGGCAGTTGAAGTGTTGGGAGCAGGGTACAGAAGAGGGAGGTAGGGTCCCAGGTGCCAGGAGCCCTGGGATTAGGCCAGCTTTCCCCTGCAGGCCCCAGTTAGTCCCGGACTCACAGTAGGCACCTGCAGCTGTATAGGGAAACCCATAGTTAGGGACCCTTTTTCCTGTGTTGTGCAGTATCAGGGACACAGTGTCTACGCCACGCGGTGACGTGTAACTTGTGGTCTGGGATCAGACCACCTACGTTCAGAGACAGTCTATGGTGGGACGCTCATGCTGGAGACCACCCCATGAGGAGGCAGAAGGCGTCGTTGGAGCAGACTGCCCATTGACTGTTGTTCAGCTGCACCCGGGGGCTGGAGTGATCAGGAAGGTATACACATAAGTGTCCCAACATTCACATGAGCAGCAGTGTCAAACAATTGGGGGTGAAAAAGGCCACTGGGGTCTGGACACTGGGACACTGGTGCCCCTGCACCCAAGTACTGTGGGGATATTCTTTGGGTTGGTATACATATATGTCTATTGCTGTTCCTATTGATGTCATTGTTTATTACCTCCCAGTAAATACTGTTTCCAATACTCTGTGTGTGCATTACTGGGCATATTGTTTTGGGAGGAGTTATCCTACTATGTGAGGATCCTTCCCAGGTGGAGGCATTGTTTAGTAGATATATATATATATACACACCCCAGGCTCCCCAGAGCCACACAGGTATAGCAGCACACATAGTCGCCCTGACAGGGGGAAAGGGGGCTACATTTGGAGGCTCTGCTGAGATCCAGACCTGGGGTGCCCTATTTCAATTTAAGATATTCTCATCCAGAGAGAAAATGTCCTTACCCTCAATCCACAGTGTTCACAAGTGGGCCCTAAGATGCCAAGTGACGCCCAGCCACGTGGTGGCCATCAGCCAGGTTCCAGCATCCATCTGGCCTGACCAGCGCGCCACCCTGACAGAAACCAGGGTTTGCTAAAGCCGATATCATAGACATCAAATGGGATGCATCCAATCAGGGGAGTACACTGTTAATTGACTTTCAAAAGGATGTCCCAATGGACACTGCACCCCAATTTCTGCCGCTCCCCGAAGCTCCACCAGGGGAAGCCTGCTCATATACCCCAAACACCACGTGCAAAATTAAACGCTTAGAGTCCTTCCCAGCATGGCAGAATGTCAGTTGTCTTCATCTGCTTCCTCCCCAGAGAACTCTAGCCAGATCCAGGTTAGCAGTCGGAGGTCCGAAGCAAGCCACCCCAGTGCCCGCTGTACAGATGCCCACGGTTACTCGTAGGAGCCCTGCAGCATCTGACTGGAAAAATAGAAAAGCTTGCCCCGGTGCAACCCTACCACAAGTTGAAGGTCTTCTCTGTACTGCGGCCCACACCGCTAGGGGAAGAAGCTTTTGAAGAAAGGCATGATCATGCAGTTTAAGTTCTGCCCGAATGGACGTGCACGGACACGGTCAAGAGGCAAAGAATCGTGGAGTGTCTACAGCCACCAGCATCCAACCTTTTACGATTGTATTGTGAGACTCATGAAGAAGCTGAGGCTAAAGACCTGATACATGCCCTAACCAATGCCTATGGTTTGAAGGACGATCCAAGTGCATTGTTAGTACAGTTCTATGCCCTCAAGCAGACGAGGGGGAGAAGAATTATCCGACTTCCTGTGTCAACTACAGATGATGATGTGGACACTGGTCAACAAAAAGGTCATTCGGAAGACCGACCTAGATGACTATAGAACCCAGCAATTCTTGCGAGGAGCATCACTCCTGATTCTGAAATTAGCCATGCTTTGGCCATGGGTTGTTGTATTGTAGGGCAGGAGAATTTTACATATAGGAATAGTAAAATAAGGTTATAGAACCGCTGAAATAAGACATTTCTATACTGAAAAATGAATAAAAATTAAACAAATCTTAAAAAAACACATTATGGTGTTGCTAATGAAGTAGAATCATTTTAATACAATTAAAACATAGATATACTGTACAGTATCTTTACTATACTGTCTGAAAATGACATTGATGTATGAAATATTTCTAAAGTTCATTGGAGGGAGACAGTGAGATATATAATAATATAAATTCCATTATCACAAAAGCTCTCAAAAGGACAAGTTTACATTCAAAATAATGAAACTATAATGATTGAAAATGTATTGGAACCATATTTTAGTACCAGCCGCATTTATCAGTAATAAAAGAATCAGGGGCCGCTATTTAAGCAATACAACTGAGCAATATGACAACACTGTCAATGTTGCTTTAGATGTAGAGCTATTTGTCTTAACAGCATCAATATCACCAATTGGTTTTCATTTTAAACAGCAATACACAGTTGTCATTTATAGCAAATGTCAAAGCCCTCTGCTTCTAGCAGAATAAGTAATATAGGGGCCTATGCAGAGAGCAGCGAATTTTAAAATTGGCGAATTTATTAAAAAGTAGCTTTTTTGGAGAGTTTTAATCTCCATATGCAGAAAAGTGCGAATTCTGCTATGTTTAACATGGATGCGTGTGGCGAGTTTAAATTGGCGAGATGCGCGCTTCAGAAATGTGTTAAAACAAATTTGCGCCTTTTTTTTTCCCTTTGCAATGGCCGCGAGCGGCAGTTTTTTTTGGCGAGGCAAAACGGAGACAATCGCGCCATTTTATTGGCGCGAACAGCCGCTAGATGCCGTTCGCGCCTCTCTGCATACGGATATTTTTTAAACTGGCGAGATTGCGGTTCTCGCCAGCCGCGAGGCGAGTTTTACAAATAGAAAAGAAAAATTGGCGCGTTTTTCGGAAATCTCCATTTTCTGCTGTTTTCTGCGCGATTATCTCCAAAAAATGGCGAATTTCGAAAATTCGCTGCTCTCTGCATAGGCCCCATAGTAATTAAATAGGGAAGAACCCAGTAATTATAAAATATGCTGTACCTTTGAAGTGTTAGCGGATCTGTAAAAAATATAACAGAAAAATAATACTCAATACATTTTTCAGTCAAAATGTACAGTGTAATACATTAAATTATTTTGGGAAAGAATGATTTTAAAAAAAAATAGATCAATAATAATCCTTAAAATATTTGTCTGAAAATAAATTCTCAAAAATGGAATTAGTGTAGTCTTATCTTGGATGCAACAGTGTAGTATTACCCTGGTCTGAAATACAATACAAGTTCAGCCCAGTCAATACTCAACCAGAACCATTCACACCTTAAGTACTAAATAAAGAGGTTAATTCCTTTATTACAAGAGATGGTAACTATCGAAATTAAAATAACTTAAAACATTACGAATACTCCGTTTATACAAATTAGTGTTGACAGTGATACAAATGATCTAGAAATTAGCGTCAAAGCTTTCTACAATGGATTGTGTTGCTATTTTGTCCGTTTTAACAGCTGCATTCGTTAAGTGTTTTTTTCAGCCATAATAAGACCTTGCGTTACTATAATGGACATTGGTGCTAATGATATGTAAAAGAGGTGATCCCTCTCTCAACTCATATCCACTGAGCTCCTGTTAATGCAGGGATTTAACGTTACGTTAGTTACATAGTTACATGGTACAGGAGGTTGACTAAAGACATGTGCCCATCAAGTTCAACCTACCATATGCTAATGTAGCCAGGGTCCCTGTGGTCCCCCTGACCCCTGGTTCTCTTCCCCCTTACCTCCAGCTTCACGGGTGCGCTGTGGGGGTGAGCGTGTCGCCGGGGGCTCCCGGTGGCAGTTGCGGCAGGGCACCACCAGGTTTGGTGTGTCCGCGCATGCGCGGAGTGTAGAGCGTGCGCAGAAGGTGTTCGGCGGCCATGTTGGGGTTGGTTCGAGGTTCGAGCATGCGCAGTCAGTGTGTGGAGTCCCGGCGGCCGTTACAGATTGCGCAGGAGCAGATAGTGCTAGCGGCGGCCATTACAGCTTTGCACATGCGCAGTGGAGATCGCGCACGCGGCCCCCATAGCAAGGAGCTCTCCAAGGGACTACAACTCCAAGCAGCCCCAGGGGCTGGAATACCGTTGACTCATTACAGCCAATAGGGCTGAGAGATTCTTCTGCCAGAATAGATACATTGCTATGTGCTGTGTGTGTGAGGAAATGAAGCTGGGAGTGAGACAGGGGAGGTTGTGTGTGCAGTACACTAGGCACGTAATCCCCTAGGCCCCAGCTAGGCCCCAGTCATTGAAAGGTTGGAGCTGTTACAGGGACATGCCCTAGATAGGGAACGGATCCCCTCAGTATTCTAATACAGTCAGGGACACAGCTGTGTGCACGTGGCCTGGCAAGCTTGGTCTGGGAACAGACCTCTTCAGGAAAGAGACTGTCTTCATGGTGGGAGCGTCCAGTGGGACACCATCCCACGCGGAGGTGGATTCATCGCGGGATCAGCGGATCCTTTGTGAAGTTTCATCATACCGAGTGTGGACAAACCTGGCAGGTACAGTCACCAAGTGCACCACCATTACCGGTATCAAACAGGCACTGACTAAGGGGTGGGTTGCAGAACACTTAGGACTCTGGGAATAAGTTGTGGGGTACAGAGTGTGGGGTTATAGGCCTGAGAGGTATGTGGGTAGTTGTGCCTTACGTTGGTAGAGTCATAAGATATTACAGTAGAGTTATAAGATGTTACATTAGAGATATGTTATGTTCCAGTAAAGCCCTTTTCTATTTTACCAAGCTGTGTGGTTCATTGTAAGAGTGTCCTGTGAGGGGCTGCTCCCACTCTGCTGGGATCTCTCACAGGTGGAGACGCTGCACTAGGCTCCCTGCGGCGGAGGCTTAGGCTCCTGCGAGCCAAACAGGTATAGTAAAAGGGCAGCACCGGTAGCTATTTACAGTCACCCCCCCTGTTCTCATTTAGGGGTGGGGGAAACAGGGCTACACTAAATTCAGACGACAGATACTTTATCCTATATCCGTACTTACAGTATATTGATCAAGAGGAAGGCAAACAAAACCCCAGTGACATATCATCCAATGATATCTCATAAGGGGAAAAATAAATTCCTTCCTGACTCCAAGAATTGTCAATAAGATTTTCCCTGGATCAATATCAAAGAAACTGTGCGATGCTCAAAAAAAGATAAATAGAAGATAACAGTATATATACACAGAAGAACAAATGTCTGCAAATAGTATCCCCATGACATGGCATTTAACTGGATGAATCCTACATAGCACAGCAGTATGGATTAAAACATTTGCTGATGTCCAGAATGTATAACGTCAATATTAACTGGGTGATATTTTTTTATGATCCTCTGAGGGAGATTTTCAAGGACTCACGGCAAGGTGCTGCAACCTGGTTGATGCCTCATTTGTCCTGGGGTACTTGGTGTGCTTCCACTTGAAGCTGATACAAGAATGAGAAGGGAAAAGCAGAGCACTACTTGACAGGAGACTAGAAATGATCATAGAAAAGCGTTCACATAGATAAAAAATTTAGAAAAATGTAATGATCATAAGGATATATAGGCAAACAAGCCCACACCTATGCGTTTCTCGCCTTGGCGCTTTATCAAGGTCAAGGTAACATACTCACCGGAGTGCCTTTAACCCTCAGGGTGTGCCTCCGCCACCAATCCACTGGATCCCCCATTGGAGGATGTTCCAATGATGCAGGGCGGATGACGTCAGTGTGCCCGAGTAAAGATATTGAAGCTGAAAACTTTATTAGCAAACATGACACTCCGGCCATACAAAACAGAACAATGTATTGGATTCATAAGAACCCATTAACAAAATAATGACGCAATGAAGAAGACCATAATAAAAAGATATGTAACATGTTGGTATTATGTATGTATGTATATCTTTATTTATATAGTGCCATTAATGTACATAGCGCTTCACAGTAGTAATACACGTGACAATCATATAAATAACAAATAATACAAATAACAGATCATGGGAATAAGTGTTTCACACATAAAAGTAACATTTAGGAAAAGGAGCCCCTGCTCCGAAGAGCTTACAATCTATTTGGTAGGAGGAACATACAGATACAGTAGGAGGGCATACTCATAAGTGCATCTGCTAGGGGGCAAGCTTTATGTATCAGTTGTATAGTGTTAGCCACGGAGCTACTCATATGCTTCGTTAAGAATGTGTGTTTTAAGTTGGGTCTTAAAGGTGGATAGAGAGGGTGCTAGTCGGGTATTGAGGGGAAGGGCATTCCAGAGGTGTGGGGCAGACAGTGAGAAAGGTTTTGAGGCAGGAGAGGGCTTTAGATACAAATGGGGTAGAGATAAGACAGCCTTGAGCGGAATGCAAGAGTCGGGATGGTGCATAGCGAGAAATTAGGGCTGAAATGTAAGGAGGGGCAGAAGAGTGTAAAGCTTTAAAAGTGAGGAAGAGAATTGAATGTGTGATACGGGATTTGATAGGAAGCCAGGAGAGGGATTTCAGCAGGTAAGGCGCTGAGACAGATTTAGGAAAGAGTAGAGTGATTCTGGCTGCAGCGTTTAGGAGAGATTGTAGGGGAGACAGGTGAGAGGCAGAAAGGCCGGAAAGCAGGAGGTTACTGTAATCAAAATGGGAGATAATGAGGGCCTGTGTCAGAGTTTTAGCAGTCGAGCTACAGAGGAAAGAGAGTATCTATGTGATATTGCAGAAGAATAAGCGACAGGTTGTAGATACATGCTGAATGTGAGACCCCTAGGTATCGTGCCTGCGCTACTGGGTGTATAAGGATTATGTCTGAACTTCCAACAGTAATGTGGAAGGAGGTAGTGGGGCAAGGTTTGGGAGGAAGTATGAAGAGCTGTGTTTTTGCCATGTTAAGTTTAAGTCAACGGAGGGGCATCCAGGATGACATCGCAGAGAGACATTCAGAAACTTTGGTCTGTACAGCAGGTGTAAGGTCAGGGGTTGTAAAGTAAATTTGTGTGAGCATAGAGGAGATATTTCAACAAAAGAGATGTGATTATGTCACCTATAGAGAGTGGGTACAGAGAAAAGAGGAGAGGTCCAGGACAGAACCATGGGGTACTCCCACAGAGAGGTCGATAGAGGAGGAGGAGGTGCTGGCAGAAGAGATGCTGACAGTACAATGGGAGAGGTAAGAGGAGATCCAGGATAGAGCTTTGTTACGAATGCCAAGAGTATGGAGAATGTGAAGGAGAAGAGGGTGGTCCATAGTATCAAATGCTTCAGAGAGGTTGAGTAGAATGAGCAGAGTGCCAGTCTCTGGCAGCATGGATGTCATTAGTTATTTTAGTGAGGGCTGTTTCAGTTGAGTGAGCAGTGTGGAAGCAAGATTGTAGAAGGTTTAGGAGAGAATAGGTGTTGAGAAAATGGAGCAAGCGAGAGAATACAAGACGTTCAAAGAGTTTAGAGGCAAAAGGCAGGAGTGAGAAAAGCCGATAGTTAGGAAGACAGGTAGGGTAAAGCTTGCTGTTTTTTAGTAATGGTATTACTATTGCATGTTTGAAGGCGGATGGAAAGGTACCAGAGTAGAGGGAGGAGTTAAAAATGTGTGTGAGGTTAGGGATTATAATGGGAGCAAGAGGTTTTAGGAGATGGGAGGGAATGGGATTAAGAGGGCAAGTGGTAGATGGAGAAGAGGAGAGCAGCAGTGCCACATCCTCCTCTGTGACAGCGGAAAAAGAGTCAAGGAAGACAGGAGGAGAGTTAGGAAGAGGTGTATGATGGGAAGAGGAAACAGAGGGGATGTTCTAATGTATGGATTCCACCTTTTCCTTGAAATAGTCAGCAAAGTCCTGAGGTGAGATGAAAGAGGAAGAAGAGGCAGTTGAGGGTGGTCAGAGTAGGGAGTCAAAGACAGAGAAGAGTCGGCGTGGGTTAGACTTGTGCGTGTTGATTAGTGAAGAAAAGTAGGGTTGTTTAGCCTGAGAGAGGGCAGAGTTGAAATAGGATAGCATCAATTTGTAGTGAAGAAAGTCTGCGAGAGTGTGAGATTTCCAGAGGAAAGAGTGCAGGAACGCAGCATGCGCGTTTGGGAATTTAGACAGGGTTTGGGATTAGAAGGGCGAGAACAGCAGAGAGAAAGTGGGGCATGTAGATCAAGAGAGGAGGATAGGGCAAAGTTGTAGTTCATGATCAGGTTGTCAGGGTCTGGAATAGGGCTGAGAGAGGAGAGGGAAGAGCGTAAAGTGGAAACAAAAGCTGGTAAGTTAATAGAGCACAGGCCTCTGCAGAATCAAGGGGTAGATGGAGGTGGAGAAGGGGAGAAGCGAGAAAAAAAATGAGATGATATGATGGCCAGAGAGAGGAAGGGGGGAAATGGAGAAATCAGATGAACGTTTCATATGTATACCTGCCCATCACAGAAGACAGATAATAGGATCAACAACAATGGAGATATTAAGTAGAACACATAAACAAATACTACAGAAATGTGAAAAAAATAAAAAATATAACAAAAAAAATTATAATAATAACACTAAAAATCTTATTGTGATATTACCGAATGGTAAAATCATATACAAATGAATAAATAACGAATAAAAGATGCACACATTCCCCACAGGCAACACATACACAATAATTACTGAAGAGGTAGACAATGCATACCCCAATCAATTGTATATAAATTAGATCCAATTATATAATAGTAAGAATCTAATGTGAGATAGAAATCTACTATATCAATATAAACAATGTTGAAAATAATACAATTACATAATTAGGGGTTCTTAACAATAAGTGTCCTCTTAAAAAAATAATTTATTAAGTACAATTTATACTACTTGATAGTAATAAATAGCAATATATTATCTATAGTCAACCCATGCATCTTCATGATAAATTTAAATAAATACATAAGCCGATATATATAATCACAAATATGAAAAAGAGACCAGAAGTTGAATAAAGACCTATAGTAAATGCCCAAAAGGGCAAATTAAGTTAGTTTTCCTCTATATATAGAACACAGGCAAAAGTCTGCTCAATGAAAATGCTTATGTAGTGTTTTCATAAAAGCAGCACGCTCTCTATTTAAATGGAAGGAAGTATTAGGAATATATCCTAAACCAAAACTTAGTCAGACCGAGTCCTTTCAATATATATATAGTATATATACTGCCCCCCACCTCTGGAATGCCCTTCCCCTCAATACCCGACTAGCACCCTCTCTATCCTCTTTAAGACCCACCTTAAGACACATTTGCTTAAAGAAGCATATGAGTAGCACGTAGACATTACTAGACACATGATACATAAAGCGTGGCCCCTGCAGAAGCTCTTACCAAAATGCCCTCCTATTGTCTCTGTACGTTCCTCCTACATAGCAATTAGATTGTAAGCTCCTCTGAGCAGGGACTCCTCTTTCTAAATGTTACGTTTATGTCTGAAGCACTTATTCCCATGTATTTGTTATTTATATGATTGTCACGTGTATTACTATTGTGACGCGCTATGTACATTAATGGTGCTATATAAATAAAGACATACAGTACAATACAATATATTACTGTCCTGGCTATAATGAATAGCTAAAAGGGCCAGAAATAAGGGCTGTAGGACAAACTTATATAAACAGTCCTAAATATGGTCCTAAAAGTGGACAGGGACTGATACGATAACATATGACGTATAAAAGGAGTTACAGGCTCTAAATTCATGGTTGTAAGAAGCGGCTCAGGTTCCAGTTTGAATTCAAGCCCAGGGGGGTTCTTGTCTTAAGTGTGAATATCCAGTATAACTCATGTTTATCCAACACATTAATTCTATTACTACCCCCGATGGGGCAAGTTACATGCTCAATACCCATACTGTAGATGTAAATGTTTCTATACTGCCGAACTTACAGCCCATGAAATGTTGGGAAACTGGATGGGTGAGGTTGCCTTTTGTAATAAGTCATTGATGTTCCATTACTCAGACCTTCAAGGCCCTCGTGGTGCACCCCACATATTGTTTGCCACATCCGCAATTTAACAAGTATATTACAAATGTAGCTAGTGCAAATAGTTTGTTATCATGTGGCGCTTAAATATAATCAGTGATATTTTTTAAATAAAAATACGAATACCAATTTAACGTATAAAGTATACCAATTAAGTGCAACTAAATAAACAATAAATGTTGTGCTTTACATGATAAATACACCCCAGTATAATTGAAATTGCAGCTCAAACCCTAATTTCAGATTGTTTTCTCAATCCGTGAATGTTGCAGATGTCCAGATATTTTGGGGAGCGCAGATGCATGAAAACACAAAACACATAGAATATAGTGCAATATGTCTGTGATATGAAATAAAGTGATTTTTTCTTCAGCATCTGATGAATTGTGTACTCACACATTTTCCACTCATATAGTGGGTATAAAGACAATAGAGGAGAAATGGGAATCCCATGCCTCCCAGCAGCACCACTTCAAAGAAATCCAGCAAACACAAGAAGTGTAAATAGTATCAGGCCACTTTAGCAATTTTCAGAGACTGTCCCATATGTGGAATATAATCCCTCATCACACATTGTCACACAGTGGTATAGTCTCCCCAATAGCCTCTGTCCCGAGGTATAACTTGTATGGGGTAGGCTCCCATAAATAAAAGCAGACTCACTGTTTTTTGTGTGCGAGGGTTCCTGGACGTCAGCATGCTCCAACCGGGGTGAGTACAGATAGAAGATGAAGGGGTGGATCTGGCGGTGCAACTGCTCCTGAGAAGACAAACTGCAGACCGGGACTTCTAACTGGATACAAAAAGCTTTATTGGCACATAGTAGCAAGAAGACTAACTCTTACGCATTTCGTGCGTCACTCCGCGCTTTATCTCTCAGCTGGTCTGACTCCCCGTCTGCTTCTGTTCCTGGCGGAATCCCCGGATGACGTACAGGGACGGGTACAATGAATGGACAAACAGGTTGCGCTGGAATCAGCCTCCCTCTCGGTACTTCAGATACACTCAACGCGTAAATCAACTGACACCATGTGACTGTGTTTTACCTCATTTTTACTATAAGGCTTTTTATATTTTGATTGCACTATGGTCGGTTCTCTTGTTCCATTCTTGCATTAAGGTGATTAGATCTATGGAGGCGTTCGGCACGGCGCCATAAAGATACCTTTATACACACTATATGGATGGGAAATTTTTGAGTACACATTTCATCAGATTCTGAAGAAAAAATCACTTTATTTCATATCACAGACATATTGCACTATATTCTACGTGTTTTGTCTTTTCATGCATCTGCACTCCCCATATTACAAATGTAGTATTACAATGAATGTAATATTTTGTATTATAACTTTGTCCCGAAACAGTTGAAGTAAAAGGGGATTTCATGTATCTACAAACTTTGCATTTTAAGCATTTAAAAGAGCCTTTTTGTAAGTTGTTTGTTCTCCCTTGTTTTGATTGGAATAAACTAGAGGAAACATGATTTGCTATAGTGTTTGCTCTTTTAAACACAAATTTTACACAGTTTTGAGAGCTGGATCCTCTGGCAACACACCCCAATGTTTTTTAATCGTGGGTGACTTTGTGGTGGAGGACACCAAATATTCTAGGGATACAGAGGCAGTGGATACGAATCAAGAACCAGCTCTTGTCCTTCATAAAACAAGGGGGTACAAACGGACAAGACAGAGCCAGAAGAGAACTACAAAACACCTTCAGAAGAGGAAAAGGAACATATAATTGCTGATACAGGAGTTATTAGCCTCTCTGGGGTTAGTCTTACCCATGCCGAAATGTCAATCCTTAACAAGGGCACTGACTTGAAACTGTTCGATACAGTCATTGACTTGCACATATATGTGCACAAACTCGCCCTAAAAAATGTTTGGGCCCGCGTCATATGACCATGGGAATAAAATGCATAGGAGATACCGGCACCCCATAACTGGGCTTTATCTCGGTATTCCACCATCTCCCAAAGATCCATAAGTCACTGGTCGATCCTCCTGGTCGTCCTATAGTGGCTGGAATTGGATCTTTGGGAGATGGTTTATCACGGTATGTGGATTCTTATTTAAAACCATTGGTATTTTCACTACCATCATTCATCAAAGATTCTACGGACCTTATGGTGGATGTACAGGACCTGGTCTGGAAAAAAGAATACAGATGGGTCACACTTGACGTGATCTCACTTTATTCCATCATACATCACGATCACGGGTTATCAGCAATCGCACATTTTTTACAATTGTCACAACTTTCCACGTCACTTTGCACTTTTCTTTTAGAATCTATCAAGTTCTTATTAACTCACAATTATTTTTTGTTTGATTCACAATTTTATTTACAGTTATTAGGCACAGCAATGGGCACAAGTTTTGCACCATCGTATGCAAACTTATTTATGGGGTTATGGGAAGCACAATATATTTATCACAGTAACAATATATATCGGTCACAAATGATTTACTTCAAACGATTCATCGACGATCTCATAATGATATGGGACGGCGATGAATCATCACTAATTTCATTTATTAATATATTATATACTAATAACGTTAATATAAAATTTACTTATGAGCACAATATTAATTGTATCAACTATCTAGACCTACTCCTATACATCGACCATAACTTGCATATCCAAACAGATATTTTTCGAAAGCCTAATTCCAGGAACACTCACCTTTCAGCAAAAAGTTGCCATCCCCGGTCGTTAATTAAAAGCATTCCCAAAGCCCAATTTATTCGACTAAGACGGATATGTTCAGATGATGACAGTTTTCTTTTACAGTCTAAAGCACTGTCAGAGAGATTTCAAGCTAGGGGCTATAAACACAAGGATATTCAAGTAGCACTTGAACACGCAATGTCCTTGGATCATACTATGCTTTTAGAGAAGAAAAAGGAAAATAAATATTGCAAGGATAATGCGCAATCTCCATCAGGGTACAGTGATATGAGTCCACTGTTTGTCACCACTTATAGTCGCCAATCGAAACTTATATGCGATATTGTACATAAACATTGGCATACGCTGTCACTTGATGGGGATATCTCAGAATTTACCAAAAATGGGCTGAAATTTACATTCCATAAGGCCAAAACATTGGCGTCGCATCTTTCACAAAGTCATTTCCAGTCTAGTTCTGATTTTAAAAATATCAAAGGAATACCTAAAGATTTTTTTGCATGTGGAAATTGTTCCATGTGCAAATATGTCCATAGCACAAAAGTCATTACGTCTGAAATGAATGGGAAAAAATATTATATTAAACAGTTTTTAAACTGTAATACGGCCTATACTGTATACCTTTTGAGGTGTGGTTGTATTAAAATGTATGTTGGACAAATAATAAGATCAGTTAAGACTCGTATTGCAGAACATGTACGGCTGATTAAGAAAAATAATACTTCTTACCCAGTCCCTAGACACTTCTCTAGATGTCCTAGGGGAGGAATAGCTAATTTTTCCTATACTGCTATTGAACACATTCCCTGTCATGCTAGAGGCGGATATAGAGAGGGGGTACTAAATAAACAAGAAATGTATTGGGTGTACACTCTGAACACACTCCACCCGGCCGGCATCAACCAGGAGTGGGAACTTAAACACTTCTTGGTGGGGTGATGGCCAATATGTGGGGTGTGTTTCCAGTGTACACCTTAGTACAGTCTGAGCTGGGAGGTGTAGGGTATCTTTAAAATGTGATTTGTTTGATATATACTAACAATCACCCACATTCTGTAACATTGATAATATATTGATCAGCTATAAATTGTAATATTACTAATTTTTACTTTAGATTTAATGTGTATATTTTGTATCCATTATCTTTCTGTCAAATTATAGTATTAATATATATAATTATAGTAATAGTATATATGAATATTCAGCTTTGTGGTTTTAATAGTGTGTTTTATGTTTAACTTTGTATTTTACTAATTTTGTTTTAATCACATCTGTATATCTGTCCCTATGCATATACTTACTTTTATTATGGGGAGTGACGTGATGTGGTCATATGTAGAAGCACATGCACACCGCTGGTAGGTGCTGGAGGGGGGTACTTATCTGCCGGTGCGCTGTATCCAGGGAGGTCCAGACATCCCAGAGGTACTTAAGCAAAGGAATGGAAGCAGGCACACGGTCTTTCTAAAGGTGCAGTTTATTGTGCCACCAAAGGTCCAACGTTTCGGCAAATAGATTGCCTTTATCAAGGAGAGGGCTACGTGATGTGGCCATTGATTTAATTAGTAGTTTACAGGTGAAGGGGAAGGTCCATCCCTGTGATGATTGGAGGCTTGAACACGTCATCCCCTATATAAGGTCAGTCAATGTGCATAGAGAATACTCTTTGATAAAGTCCAAGCCTGGACGAAACGCGTCAGAGTGGTTCGTGCTGATGTTCTTTACTAGTTGCTAATAAAGTTTTTATCATCCATGCGTTGGCTGTTGGAGATGCTGTGACCACGGAGCAAACAAACTTTTTATCTCGGGAAGCAAGGGGTCCCCAGACCTGAAATCAACACGGTTCTGCTGCGGAGATCCCCTGCTCACGTACACAAGTATTAACTTTTTTACTAAAAAAACATTCATTTCAGGCGAGATTGATGCAGGGAGAGGCGACTCTCACTGAGCAGCTCTCTCTGCAGCTGAGAGAAATTGTCAGGTAAGCCCTTTTAGTGAGGCGATCATCACGTTGCGGGCTACTCACCCGTTTTGGGAATTTTGCTATCACAGGTAATCGAGGCTTTCTGAATACCGTGAGAGCAACGCTCAGATAAACTGCGATTTAAATGGCCAGGCGATTTTTTTTAGAAAAATGTATAGCATAGGCCCCTATGTATCTTGTTAAAGACCCATTGATGAACCAACATGTCAGATCTGGATAAAATGAAGGTATGTACATGTCAGTTTACTGATGAATAGGATGCTAAAATTGAGAACTGTTTAGAAGATCTTCATGTTTTTCTCCTAGTTTACAATGTTATACTGATACAAGACTAACTACTTGTTGATTTCTAGTAAAGACTTGTGGAGAGATTTACTAAGGTCTGTTGCAGGATAATGCACCTTATCTGGTATTAACTGTTATTCAAGTCAAGGGCAGTTAATGCCAGATCGGGTGATGGGCTGAAGTAAATGCAATTGATGTGATAAATCTCCAGAATTGTTGAAGAGTGATTTCATCAGAATGAATTGGAAGATTTGAAGGTAAAGAAAGCAGTGGGGTATGAAAAGGATGGGATAAGAAGGAAAGCAAAGTTCTAACAACAACAGCATGATATTGCAGATTGAGGTGGTATATGAGATGATAAAGCAACACTGTTACTGTAAGTAATATTGTGTAACATTTGGTGTAGTCCAAACTCACCTTCAGTGAAGTGACCTTCAGAAAAACTAACTTGATTGAACATTTGAAATTAGCTGTGGATTTGAGAAAGTAATGTGTTAAACGCTTTGAAATTAACATGTTGCTACATGTTTTGCGGCTTTACCTTCCGTTTCTTGTTTTTGCAAACACTTTTGCTAAAGCTCACAATGTTTTGATTTCTTGGAATTACTGTATATTATATGATTTCATGCTGACCAGATTTTTCAGTATATATGCTGCTCTGTTTATTAGATTTATGTCCATAAGATGTTTAAGTTCTTTCAAATCTAAGGCTGTCTCACATTTTAATGTGGTCTGTAACTGTTTCATACGCCCATAATATATATTTTCTTTAACTGTGCATGCAATGTCTTGTATATAATGTATACCCTGCTCATTATGTAACTATATTTGTAACCATGTATTATTTGTCTTAACTCTGTGCCCAGGACATACTTGAAAACGAGAGGTAACTCTCAATGTATTACTTCCTGGTAAAATATTTTATAAATAAATGTGCTAAATAAAGACTCACCCACATCCAACACCTCTTCACAGCTCTCCAAAAGTTTTATTTCTAAACTTTATCTAATATACTGTATACTATACAAAACACTCTCCATATTACGCACAAACCTGTGTCAATGCCCTTTTGCAATATACCATCAGTTATACATACTTCATCCCTTTGTTGAGACTTGTTAAATCTTAAAGTCTCGTATAAATAAACCTACTGTATAAAGAAAGGTATGTTGGTTGATTAAAATATATGAAAAAAACAGTAATAAACTGAAAGTATAGAAGTATAAAAAATAAATGACTTCTGCAATTATTCCACCTTTTGTCTCTAAACAAATATTTCATAGTCCATTTTAAAATATCTTTATTTCTTAGTCAATAATAGCAATTATGTGTGCTGTTTCAGACAATTATTTGGGAGTTAATGACCCGAGTGAGCTACTGTCTACGTTTGGTACAATTGATTTTTCTCTGCCTATTACTTTGTAATTTAAATAGGTAAGAACAATATTTACAGAAATGTTATGGATCGTTCTCATTTTTCTTGTTAGGTTTGTATTGAGGAGCACACAAAAATGTCAAAGCACTGTCCGAATAAACATAATACTCCTGTAGAATTAACTCTTTCAGTCAGGTGGACCTACTGTAAAAATTGTGGAGCAAGGCATTTTAGTTCCCTAAATGAAAAGACAACATTTACAGACTGTATAAAGAAACAATCATTGTAAAAATAATTGTTCTAAAGCTATTATTATAAAGCTTATTTACACAAGAGTTATTGTTAAGTTTATTAGTTCAACAGGGGGTGTGTTTGTTATAGTTAGTCAAAGAAACAGAATAAAGTGGAAAAATAGTTATGCAAATGAATATGTGAAAAGGGAAGTAAAGGAAAAAGTGACATAACTTAGGGCTAATATTTACTTGTATCAATAGCAGGTACTTCATAGTTTATTGAAATCCTTTTATTTAGAACATAAACATTTCATTCCTTACCTTACACATTTATTCAAGTGCTTTCATACTCTGTTTAATAAATGTACACAGGAATCCTATATTCAGGGTAGTCCAGACAATTATTTTCCCTCTAGCTTCAAGAATACAGTAAATCAGATGTGTCTCTAATGTAAAGAATGCTGTTCGCCTTTAAAAAAAATGATGTATAAAAAAACTCATCATGTTTAGACAGATGCTCTATCAAATTAGTTTTCTCCAAAATTAATTTGGTTATTGGATTTTGTTTCTTGGATCCTTGTGAACATCTGGGAGAGTACTGTATATATGATTAAAATTGTTAGATGTTTAACATATAAATATTGTTACCTAATAAGATAAAATAAATTCAAAGGCAATATTGAAAATAAATGTAACAGCTGATTTTGACACTCCTCTTTTGGATCTTTCTTCAATTCCTTTAATAGCTAATATCATTTAGTTGTGACATTAATTCTCTCAAAAAATAATTAGTATCCAAAATACAGTACTGTAGCAATTCCTTCCCCATTATCAAAATACGTGATTGTTAAATTTTTCTTATTTTTTGAATAACAAAACTATACAGTAGTTATGATTCGAGTGACCATTACTGTAAGAACCACCATTTTTTAATGCATATGACTTTTGATCTATAAATGGGACCAGGCTGAAATATTCTTTAGATGTTACTGTACATTCTTTTTTATTTAATCCCCTTATAAACCAGAGTTTTGATTACAGGTGCAACTGCCGGTTCTCGATCGATTGCGGCGCGTGTTCGTACGGTACCATAATCTACGCCTATTCGTGTCGTGAAAATTCTTTCATTTTCACACGATTGAGCCGTAATTTGACCGTAATTTAAAAGAGGGCAGAAATTAAATGCAGCATTGTCTGCAATACTTGGCAGAAATGCAAGTCGACGATCGCCAGTTATTGTGTCTTAAAAATCAAATTGCAATGCAACCTGTCACTTATTCCCGTTCATGTGCGTACGATCCGATATCACACAGATGTTTAGTACTGTATGTACTTCAAGTGTATTTAATTGAAATCTAAAGAGTAAAAACGTGAATACACCAAAATATATTTATAGAGAATTAAATTATTTATTAGCACACGATCATAAACTATTAATGAATAATACAAAATTACAAAGTCTCTTCTTCCAAATTTACAATGTTCTTTTATTTTTCATCGAACTGACTGGCTCTTGGATGTCTTGGCCTGTAAAGAAAGAGACAATATTCAATATTAATAATCACACATAAGTAGTAGTGTGCTGCGCATGCATCTCGCTGTGGAGCCTTGCTGAAAAGCATACAGTACAGATGCAGCGGCTGTTATTCGAACATTTTACGGATTGTATAGAAAAAACAAAAGAAAACAGCGCACAACGCTCATGGTGTAGTATATCAAAAATAAATATATTAATTGTGACAAGGATAGATAATCTGCGTACATCAAGGAGAAATTAAAACAGCATGTCATGGGACAAAATTACCCATACGCCACGCCACACCACACAAGGATCTGGAACATCACGGATCAGCAACCATCTGTTTCCACAGTTCAGGGCAGTCCACGAGTCAGTGCTGTAACAGTTTTCTCCGTGAGCTAGTGTCCAGTGTTGGAGGCACGCCGGGAATGACTGAGCCTGCTTAAGGGGACTCTGAATCTGGGACTTACTACATCTTATTGCCCTTTCCGCACCTCATTTGTGGACCAGAAAACTGTTACAGCAGTGACTCGTGGACTGCCCTGAACTGTGTCACAGTATTTCTGCGCATGTGTGTTATTAGGGAACCTGGTTGAAATGCATATGCGTGTCATAGCATTTCTGCAAATGCGTGTCACAATGGAACCTGGTTGAAATTATCTGTGTGATAGCATTTCTTTTATGGTTTTTTTTTTGTTTAGGTTGCCCATTCACTGCTAATGTGGTTATCTGTTCCCCCATGTGTGGTATATCTTCTTTTATTTTTCTTCTTCTAACTGGCTGGCTCTTGGACGTCTTGGTCTGTAAAGAGAGAGAAAATATTCAATATTAATAATCGCACATCCTGTAGTATTGATTTTTGATTGCGTGTCGCTGTGGAGCCTTGCTGAAACACATAAATTCTATCCAAATAATATAGTGGTTCCTAGAACTCAGTGTGAAAAAACAGACAAAGGCATCAATGGAGAAATAACAACATATATTCAAGAATATTGCACTACATAAGCCAACCTTATTTGGGGCTAGGTAGGAACTTTACATGGAAACAAGGGATAAACAATAAATCACAAGTCTGGAGAGGGAGAGGGATGGAGGAAATACAAAGGGAATAATAACCGAGACAGGGGGGAAATGGGAGAGGGGGGAAAACAAAGGAAAAATGGACATGTAACAAACGCTCAGGTCAAAGTGATAAAATATAGGGGGGCAACATTTTGGGGACTACAGCGCCCCTTCAGGCCTGTTCCCACAGACTAGGATAGTCTATGGTACTTCCCTAAATAATATACCTCCACCCAAACACACCTCTCATACAGTAAATGTATAACAAAAAGAACAAAACTTATACCAACTACACCTTAGTGTTAAGTCATTGGTCACTTTCCACCTCAGTCCCACACCTTTTGGTATTTATTAAGACTTTAATCTGATTTTCAGCCTGCCCACCAGCTGTGTTAGCCACTCTCAATCCAGCATGGGGTTTGGTCCACATGATTGGCGGGTGCGCGTCACTTCCGTTTTTTGTCTGCTATTTTTTGCACTGTGTATTGAGCACCTGCACTCTTTGACAAAGCCCCACAGTGGTGAAATGCGTTAGAATGTACATGGGGATTATCTCTTTTTTGTCCATGATTCAATAAACATTTTTTGCATTAGCACAGTCCAGCTTTCTATTTTTGTCCAGCGGTGTCTGCTTACCTTCTCCCTTCACAGAGAGGTTCCTTCCTTCAGACAGCATGTACAGCGAAGCACGCCTACCCGGACGGAGCTACGAGATCAAGTGAGTGACTTACAAACTTTCCTCATGGAGCTACCCCAGGTGTAGTGGCCACATATGCGGGATTGTGTTCAAGGGGTCCGGTGCTGGTTGTGAGACCTCCACTGGTCAGCCCTGTTTGATTTACTCATTACGAATTGCTAGGCCATTCCCCACAACAGGAGTACAAATTGCTTATTGCCAGATTGGGCTCCGTTTCTTTTAAAAACTCTCACTCCAAAGAGTCCGGATGTTTTTGGCAAAATACTGATACTTACCAGAATACGGGACTGCTTACTCTGTAGCACACGACAATTTTTTGGGGGTGGAGCTTACCCCAATATCTTCTAGTGTACTCCACGCAGCATTAAAGCGACCAATCGTCCCAGGCACACGTTTTTATCGTGGTTTCTTTATTTGAATTTCATGGATTCTGTTTCTTTGTGTGCAATGAAATGCAATGAAATGAATGAATTGTAATGTGTACAGTACTTTGCTACTGTGTCAATTTCAGGTGTTTAAAAACCAGAAAACTAAAATGGCATTTTCTGCACTCCCTACACTCGCGTCTAAAAGCGGTACGGTTGGGAGAAATCACGCGCCGTGACATCAGTATTCCAAGGAATAGTTCATTTGAAAGCTCCTTGTACTGTCCCCGAATATATTGGTATATAGTTATCATATCCCCTCTTAGAAGCCTCTTTTCTAATGTAAATAAATCTAACTTAGCTAACCTCTCCTCATAAATTAGATTGTTCATCCCCTTTATTAATTTGGTGGCTCTTCTCTGCACTCTCTCTAGTTCCAGAATGTCTTTTCTAAGGAGGTGGTGCCCAACATTATACTCCATAATCAAGATGTGGTCTTACTATTGCTGTGTAAAGGGGCATCATTATGTTTACTTCCCTTCCATCCATTGGCTGTTTAATGGAAGAAGATCTTGTTTGCCTTTGCAGCTACTGCATGACTTTGGGCACTATTGCTATGCCTGCTGTCTACAAGCACTCCTAAATCCTTCTTCGTCAAGGATTCCCCCAATTTATCCCCATTTAATTTGTAAGTCGCCTGTTTATTCCTGCATCCCAAATGCATAACCTTACATTTATCTGTATTAAACCGCATCTGCCATTTATCTGCCCACATTTCTAGACTCTCCAAATCCTTCTGGAGAGAAATTACATCCTTCTCTGATTTTACTATCTTACACAATTTAGTATCATCAGCAAAGATGGAGACTTTGCTCTCGGTGCCAACCTCAAGGTCATTAATAAACAAGTTAAAAAGCAGGGGTCCAAGCACCGATCCCTGAGGTACTCTACTCACAACTTTAGCCCAACCTGAAAAAGTTCAATTTAGGACAACCCTCTGTTGTCTATCCTTCAACCAGTTTTCCATCCATGTACATACATTATTACTGAGCCCAATTTGCTTTATTGTGTACACCAACCTCTTGTGTGGAACCGTATCAAAAGCCTTTGCAAAATCTAAGTACACCGCATCATCTGCATTACCCTGGTCTAAACTCCTACTGACCTCCTCAAAGAAACAAATAAGGTTAGTTTGGCATGATCTATTCTTCATAAATCCATGCTGACTATTACTAATAATTTTGTTTTCCATTAGGTATTCCTGAATATTATCCCGTACTAAACCTTCAAGTAGTTTCCCTACTATTGAAGTCAGGCTTACTGTCATGGAACAGAAATACCCCTGTCTGCCTTTTCTGTTTCAGCCCCCCTTTCCCTTGGCAGTTCTGCCTGCTAGCTGTACTTGGATGTCACTTTCTTTGCAGTTCACTCCCAGTGCAGATGGAAGGGATACATTATGTAGCCCTTTTTCCTTCCAGTCTGTCACACCCCTGGTTGCTCTGGCAACATCTCCAGTCCTCCAGTTAATGGACTTTCCCATGTTCTCCCCTGTCCTTGCTGACAGTTAGTATAGTCTCACTTCCCATCTAGTGTGACCCTTGCTCCTCACTTCCTTTTCACCCTGGACTCTGAGTGAGTAACTGCCTGCCATTTACCCCAGCAAGGCCTTTTTGTTTTACACTGTCTCATCATTGATACACTGCACATCAGACAGAGAAGCACTCTCTACAACATTACATCTACAGGCACCTATCTCCCTGTGATTTCCCTCAATAAAATCAAGAAAGAGAAAGGGACTTGTTTGTGCTTTGGAAGAGGTGAGACATGAGTTAAGCTAACTGGAGTCATTCATACACCATTCGTGACCCTGGCTTCAGTATAGTAAAACAAAGACCTGTGTTAGGGAATCACACAGGAGCTACTACTCAAAGACTTACGCTATACAGAATAGTCTCTGGACAAGCAGCAGCTTCACTCTGCCAGACAGGGCAGCAAGCTTTATACAGCAAACTGCACGCAGCCCGCAGCCTTTCAGATAAGCAAGCGGATTTACACTGGACACAGCCAGCATACACCTTGCACACGAGGCAGCAGCTTTGCAGACTGACAGTGTACCTTAAACACAAACCTAATTGCCTTTCTCTGTCTGAGTTCACCCCCTGCGCAGCCCCATAGTGAGAAGCTACCATCTCACCTACCCCTGCGCACGTCCCCACGGCTAGCGCCATCAAGGGCCACGCCACCGGACACCCGCCAGGACACGGGTCAGAGCCACCGGACACCTGTGAGTACAGCTACCCCCACGCTGAACGCTGTAGGACACCGCTCGGCATCATCTGAGACAGTCGCCCATTGCTGACACAGGTAACAGACCGCACGCCACACGCACTGGCTAAAGACCTACACACACCTACAGAATGGCAGAACTCGGAGCCTCACCAGACATCACGCAGGAGAGCGTTCACTCAGACACAGAGACCGCTGCGCAACTGCAACAGGCGCAGGCAGACCCAAGGCCCAAACGGACAGTCACACTGACACAAAAGGCCCACGAAAAATATGAGACTGACATTGAAGCGCACCGCGCTAAATTAGAGTTGGCCTGGAACACTACCACACTTGGGATACGCAATGTCGCCGCCGCTGGCAATTCTGTACAACAGCTCGAGCAGGCAATAACTTAATTAAAGATAGACCACTTATGCTACCAAGGGCTATCAGAGGCATACGTCACTTACTTGGCCAGGGATAATACCGGCGAAAGCCTACAAGAAAGGGACTTACAGCACAATGTTGACTTGGCACGTTACAGCCGCGTGCGAACCGCCATCGCAGATGCCCAAAGCGAGAGAAAAGACCTCCTCCTGGAGATCGCATCGCAGCGCTCAAACACATCCAGGCACTCACCAAGGTCAGCAAGATCAGCGCAATCTCACGTGTCTAGCGCAAGCGCAAACGCTACCAAGGCGCGAGCCTTCCGCAGAGGCCGCACGTGCCAGGGCCGAATATGGTCGGAGAGAGGCCGCCGTAAAGGCAGAAAGAGCGCGTATAGAAGAGGAGGAGCAGAACGCCGTCGCTGCCAACGCCGCCGCCGCCGCTATTAGCGCCGCCGCTGCCAATGCCGCTGCGCGTAGAAAGGCCGAATTGGACGCGGATCTAGAAGCTCTAAGCAAAGAGGAGGACGCCGCTGCCGCCATAGCCCAAGCTGAAGTCCTAGAAGCAGCCGCGAGACAGGATGGCGGGGAGCAACCGTACAGACGGATAGCCTCAGAGGATCCAGCCCAACGCACTGAAGACTACGTAAGGAGCCTCTTCTGTGTAAACCCCAGCGCACCATCTCAACACGGACGGAGCGACTCAACAGACACCGAAGACTTTCTAGGCCCACGAGGAGAAGACGCTGTTCCTTCAATGGTACATGCTGCCTGGGATAGCCACAGCCGCAACAGTGATCCACACGCCATCGCGCACAAGGATGCACTACAACAGGCTCGCCATCCAGGTACACCCACATGGGAAAACACAGCCCCTCACACCGACCAGCAATCATCACGCGTCCACGCCAAGGAAGAGGCGACCGCATGGACCCTCCCAGCAACTACCTCAGAACGGGACAAACATGCCGATGCCTCAGGCCTGACAGACATAGCCAAGTACATGAACCGGCGTGACCTGGTGCAAGCAGGACTCATCAGCTTCGAAGACCGCCCTGAGAACTGCCGGATGTGGAAGTTCACGTTCAAAGATGCAATCAACAGCTTTGACTTCTCAGCAAGGGAAGAGCTCAACCTGCTATTCAAGTTCCTGGGGAACGAATCCAGGGAGCACGCGAAGAGACTTCGGGCGGCAAACGCGCACCAACCCCAAGTAGGTCTTAACCTAGTGTGGGAAAGGCTAGAAGAGTCCTACGGCAGCCCCGAAGCAGTCGAGGATTCACTCTTCAAAAGAGTCGACAGCTTCCCCAAGATCACAACTAAAGACTATTCGAAGTTACGAGAGCTCAGGGACCTGCTGCAAGAACTGGAGTTCGCAAGGAAAGACCATTCCTTAATAGGTCTCAACGTCCTAGACTCAGCTCGGGGAGTGAGACCCATCCTGGAGAAGCTACCCTTCAACCTCCAAGAAAGGTGGATTTCACAAGGTTCCAAATACAAAAGGGAGAAGCAAGTCGTCTACTCCCCATTCTCATTCTTCTTGAGCTTCATCCGCGAAGCGGCAAGGACAAGGAACGATCCCAGTTTCATCTTGGGTGTGCAAACCACATACAATGCAAGCAGCCTGAGGAACAAGAGACCAGTGATGAGATATGGTAACACCCAAACATCCATCTCTGTCCGCAGGACGGACGTGCCTCCCACGACCCAAACTACTCCCGATCAGTCGGTCACCGGAGGCAAGGAACCAAGGGACCCAAACAGGGAATGTCCCATACACAAGAAGCCACACCCACTCAACAAGTGCTTTGGGTTCAGGATGAAGTCCCTAGAGGAACGCAAGAGGTTACTTGGAGAATTCAGAGTTTGCTTCAGGTGCTGCGGTTCCACGACTCACCTAGCCAGGGACTGTAAAGAAGAGATCAAATGCACAGTGTGCGAAAGTGACAAGCACGTGACATCGTTACACCCAGAGGCGCTGACACTTCACCAACTCAAGAACCCATCCTCCGTAGCGGCGCATGGCGGGGAGAAAGAAGAAGGAAAGTCAACACCCGTCACATCTCAGCGCACTGAGGTTTGCGGAAAAGAAGGTGACAAAATATCCTGCTCCAAAATATGCCTTGTCGCAGTGCACCCCCAGGGACAACCTGAGAAGGCTATTCGGATGTACGCAATCCTCGACGACCAGAGCAACCAATCGCTGGTCAGGTCAGAGTTCTTCGACATGTTTAATATACAAGACGGTGCTTCTCCTTACACTCTCAGAATGTGCGCAGGGCAAATGGAGACCGCAGGGAGAAGAGTGAATGGCTACACCATATGCTCAATAGACGGCAAAGTGATCATGCCCCTTCCCACACTCATCGAGTGCAGCCACATGGCCACAAACAGGGACGAGATTCCCACACCAGACATGGCACGCCATTACCCGCACCTCAAGGGAATAGCCAACTACATCCTGCCGGTAGAACAAGGTGCCAAGATCTTGCTGCTGCTCGGCAGGGACATCATGAGGGTACATAAAGTCCGTAAACAGCATAACGGACCCCACAACGCGCCATACGCCCAAAGACTCGACCTAGGATGGGTGATAGTGGGCAACGCGTGCACCGACAAAGAGCACGGGCAAGACTATGTTGACGCCCGCAGAACGGTACTAATAGAGTGTGGACACACATCTCTCCCTGAACCATGTCTTGGCCATCTCCAAGTGACCGAAGGGCCAAGTGAAAAGAAAAGACAAGGTCATAGCCCTGAGGTCAACAAAAACATCCTCACATCGGGGGGATGTGACAATGGCCTAGGATGCTTAGCGGTTCAGATAACCAAGGATGACGAGTCGACACCACTGAAGGAAGAAAGTAACCTCCCAAAGGTGACCGACAAAGGGGTCATCCAAAAAACAATATACAATCGGACGATCCTCTCGCGAGCAATGGGATGGCTAGGACGTACAGTCGTTCCTCTCCACAGAGTATCCAGTGATAAAGCAGCCAGCTGTCACAGCTGGCACAACCGCAAAAGATTGCGCCCTACAGGTGAAGCCACAGTGTCAAAAAGACTGTCCTCTCACACGTCAAAAAAAAGACAACATCAGAGACATCTCATAAAGGGATTCACTAGGGCAAAAGAGACTGTTTTTCGTCATGTCCAAGGAGAGAACAACCTCCTGAGGGCAGTCAACAAAGAGATACAAAGGCGTATCACCAAAATAAGTGGAAACGTTCTCTTGCAAGAGGAATGCACCAATGACTTAGGGTGCACAGCGTTCCAGACCACAAAGGACGACGAAAAGCAAACACCATTGATGGGAGATGGAGAATTCCTGATGTCAACGGTCAAGGAGCTCATCAGAAACGGACCTGGCAGTTGGGCGAACCCACTACCATTCCGTCCACCAAGAAGGCGCTTCCCAAACAATGGAGAACATGCCATCTCTAGGTTCACTTCGCTCCTATGCGACCTACAAAGGGAACCAGAGACCAAAAACAACTTTGTGGCCTTCATCCAGAAGATGTTCCTTACCGGCCACGCAAAGCCAGCACCTCTAACGAAGGAAGGTGAAGAATGCCAGTACCTCCAATCATCTGGGGCCTACCACCCTCAGGAACCCGATCAAATCCGGATAGTGTTCAGCCCCAGCGCTCAGCTCCAGGGAGTCCCCCTGTACGACGCCCTCTTTACTGGACTAGACTCGACACCCAGTCTTCCAGGAGTGTTGTTCCGCTTCCGCAAGGAGCCAAAAGCCATCTCCTTCTGCCAAACGCCAGGTGATAGAGCGACAAGCCACCACGACTGGCATACCTACAAGTGGATGCACTCTGTGGGTAAAACTACAGAGACAAAAAGACTGTTCTCTCACAAGGCTAAAAGGAAACAGTGCCAGAGACTTTTACACAAAGACATTGTGGTGCAACCAGCAAACCTGGAGCTGTGCATCCACCCTGCATCCTTTGCCAAAGAACCTTGGCCAAGGGACCTTGGTACCAGTGATACCGGCCGGTGTCACATCGCTATGTGGACATGGACTCTTGCATTGTTTGAGAATGTGATGTTATTCTTGTTATGTTGTATTGCACATATGTTCCACATACACCTAAAATAGTGGTATCTCCAGATACCAGACGGGGAGTGTCATGGAACAGAAATACCTCTGTCTGCCTTTTCTGTTTCAGCCCCCCTTTCCCTTGGCAGTTCTGCCTGCTAGCTGCACTAGGATGTCACTTTCCTTGCAGTTCACTCCCAGTGCAGATGGAATGGATACATTATGTAGCCCTTTTTCCTTCCAGTCTGTCACACCCCTGGTTGCTCTGGCAACATCTCCAGTCCTCCAGTTAATGGACTTTCCCATGTTCTCCTCTGTCCTTGCTGACAGTTAGAATAGTCTCACTTCCCATCTAGTGTGACCCTTGCTCCTCACTTCCTTTTCACCCTGGACTCTGAGTGAGTAACTGCCTGCCATTTACCCCAGCAAGGCCTTTTTGTTTTACACTGTCTCATCATTGATATACTGCACATCAGACAGAGAAACACTCTCTACAACATTACATCTACAAGCACCTATCTCCTTGTGATTTCACTCAATAAAATCAAGAAAGAGAAAAGGACCTGTTTGTGCTTTGGAAGAGGTGAGACATGAGTTAAGCTAACTGGAGTCATTCATACACCATTCGTGACCCTGGCTTCAGTATACTTACAGATCTGTAATTCCCCAGTTGTGATCTAGCTTCCTTTTTAAATATAGGCACCACATCTGCTTTACGCCAATCTTGTGGTACTGAGCCTGTGGAAATGGAGTCCTTGAATATTAAATGTGATGGTTTTTTCTATTACTTAACTTAACTCCTTGAAAGCCTTTGAATGTATACCGTCGGGGCATGGTGCTTTATTTATTATGCTTTATTATTTACTTTCATTTTTTCAAGCCGCTTATGAACTTCTTCCTCAGTTAACCAATTGTTCATTAATATGGAGGTTGTGGCTTCCTCCTGTGGCACTACAATAGAAATGTATTCTTCCCTGTAAACTCAGAGGCAAATAATTTGTTTCATACCTCAGCATTTTCCTTATCTCCAATAATCTGCCTGCCCATCTCACACTGAAAGGGTCCTATATTTTCTTGTCTCATTTTTTTGTTATTAAGGTACTTAAAGAACTTTTTAGGGTTGATCTTACTTTCTATTGCAATCCTTTTTTCATTATCCATTTTTGCTAATTTGATTGCCCTTTTGCAATTTTTGTTACATTGCTTATAATTCTGATACGATGCCCCCGATCCTTCCGACTTAAAGAATCTAAACGCCTTCCTCTTCTTGTCCATTTCCTCCCCTACCTGCTTATTTAGCCGCATTGTTTTTTACTTATTTCTTTTATACTTATTACCAAGGGTATACACTGATAAGTGTGCTTTTCTAACAGTGTTTTAAAGACTACCCATTTATCTTCTACATTTTTCCCTGCAAAAACATCATCCCAGTGTATTACTTGTAGATTAGACCTCAGTTTATTAAAATCTGCTTTTCTAAAGTTTAAGGTCTTTGTTGAACCCAAGTAATCTGTTTTTTGATAATTTATTTCAAATGAGACCATGTTATGATCACTGTTACCCAAATGTTCCAGGACTTGAATATGTGTTATTACTTCTAAATTGTTTGATACTACCAAATCCAGTAATGCCCCTCTCCTGGTTGATTTCTCAATAATTTGGGTCATATAATTGTCTTTAAGAACCCAAAAAAACTGTTTCTTTTGTTGTAATGCTAATCTCATTGCCCCATTCTATGTCTGGATAATTAAAATCCCCCATTATGCAAACATGACCCAGTTTTGATGCCTCATCCATTTGCAAAAGTACTTTAGCTTCCTCAATCTCACAGATATTTGGTGGTTTATAGCATATCCCTACAAACATTTTATTTATACTTTTACTCCACTGCTAATTTATATCCACAAAGTCTCTACATTTTCATCATTCCCGTCATAAACATCATCCCTTATAATAGGTTTTAGATCCGGTTTAACATATAAACATACTCCACCTCCTCTTCTATTTGTTCGATCCTTCCGAAAAAGGGAATAACCCTTTAAATTAACTGCCCAGTCATGAGTTTCATCCCACCATGTTTCAGTAATGCCTATGATATCATGCTGCTCCATTGCAGCTATTAATTCAAGCTCCCCCATTTTATCTGTCAGGCTTCTTGCATTAGCAAGCATGCATTTAAGGTTTTTTTCAGCCTGTACTATTATCTTATCTGCTCCTTCCTTTCTGCGCCACCTTGGTTTAGTCTTTAGAAGTTTTCTAGTATTATCTCTATTTACTATGGGTGTCTCACTGCTTGTCAAACTCGCACTTGCCCCCATTCTACCTCCATACCAACTTGTATCCTCCTCTATTCCATTTAGTTTATCTGTTTCATTCCCCTCCCCCCTCCATCCTAGTTTAAACTCTCCTCCAACCTTTTTAACATTCTTCCCCATAGCACAGAAGATACCTCTTCATTGACGTGCAATCCATCCCTACAATATAGATGGCACCTCTCAGAAAAGTCCCAGTGCTCCAGAACCCCCAAACCTCCTTCCTGCACCACTTTCTTAGCCATGCATTAACCTCCCTGATCTCTGACTGTCTCCCTGCGGTAGCACATGGCACTGGTAGTGTTTCAGAAAATACTACCTTGGAGGTCCTTGCCTTAAGCTTTTGGCCTTGACCCCTGAAATCATATTTTAGGACCCTCCATCTTTCTCTAATTTTGTAATTGGAGCCAACATGTACCAAGACTGCCGGGTCAATCCCAGCCTCCCTCCCCCCCCCCCCCACAACAATCTGTCTACCCGATCCGCAATGTGCCGAACCCGAGCACCCGGGAGACAACAAACTGTTCGGTTCATGCGGTCATGGCACCAGATTGCCCTATCTACCTTCCTAATAATGAGTCATATTTAGAGTCAGCCCTTCCCCCCAGGAAGCTGCTGAGCATAATTCTGGAATCACTGTGTTCCTGGTAACCTGTGCTTGCCACAAGCACCCCTGCCTTAGCAATTCCTATTTCCCGTTCTGAAGCGCTGGAGTCCCCAGCACTAAAGCTTCATTGTTCCTGTGGCCAGTCTGCATATTCTCCTTGCAGAGGCCTGCATCATTGTTCCTGAGGCCTGTCTGCATAATCCCCTTGCAGAGGCCTTCATCATGGCCTGCTCCTGTTTTCCTTGCAGAGGCCATTCTTACGCTGTAGCTTCTACGCTGAAGCGCTACGCATCTGCCTTCCTGTTACCGAACCCTGCCTGTGTCCCCCACTATGCTCCTGTGCAGCCTACCTTGACCCGGCCTGTGGCTTCGACCATCGCTCCTATGCCCCTGCCTTCTCCAACCCCGACCCGCTACGTACGACCATAAAATTCACAATCCGGACCCGGCTTTGTGGTCTATGGTCGGTGTATAGCTATCCCCACCTCAGCCCCGCGGTCTGGTCCTGGTTTGTGGTGTGCACAACCATTACACAAACGTGAAATGACACTTCCAGGTTTAAATAGTCTTAACCCAGAAGTAACTGAAGGACAAAAGCAATGAACCCTGGGAAAGCAAAGCGAGTCAAACAGTGCTAATCCAGTTAAAGTGAGTCAGTCCTAACAACAAGAGGAAATCCGGTATGTATTTGCAGTCAGGACATGACACTGGGAATAAATGTAGACTCTATTGCCAGAAAAAGTACAAGCAGAGAAGCCAGTGATAAAGCATCACATGGGAACAGCAGTAAAATAATAATACTGTCTGAGATCATAGAGGTATCTGGAAACAGGTTGGATCAGAGCAGGCAGGACAGGAAAAACATTCCATTTCAAATCAGAACATCCCAAGAGTACAACACATCTTTAGTGTACTATACATTTCAGATTAGCGGTTAGGCAAATTAGAGAAAGAGAACAATGTTCAGATCTGTAGCATGACATTTATAATATTAACATTACGGAAACCTCAGTATTTTATTCCAGCATGCAACTCAAATGTCATTCTGATCAAAAATTACAATTGGGATTATAGAGTATTATGAAAAAAATATTTGTTTGTTGCATTACATTTGATTTATTACTGTCCCCGTACGGGGACATTTACTGAAAATGTATTCCATGCTAAGTAAAAGTGAAATGTCAAGAAATGTCATATACAGTAGTTAACCTTTACTAAAAAAGGTAAAACTGGCAAATGTAAAGTGTCTTGTAATAGTATGATAACACAATGAGACTTCCTGCTCACTTATATAGTTGTGGCAGTTAGGTGCATTAGGGGTAGAGTCTATAGCACAAACAGAAGAAGCATTCTATCCAAAGGGGTTATAGAACCAAAAGACCTCAGTTAAATGCACTCTTAGCTGTTTCTGCTTGAACAAGCAGATTCTTAGTTTAATAGGAAATAATTCCAAACATTACACGGATTGGTGTCAAAGTTCAGAAATTGGAAGGTTAGTAGAGACTATAACATAGACCCCTTCTAAGTGATGTAGATTTTTAAGTGAAAATGAATTTAAAACAATAATACTTTTAATCAGTGCTTCTTGCACTCTATTAAAATGAGTTGAGGTCAGACAAAACTAATAATTAAATTTTATATTCATGCAGTCCACATTTTTGCAGTTTTGTTAGTACAGATGCAGCGGCTGTTATTCGAACACTTCACGTGTTGTATACCCCGGGCTACCCATGTGATGGTGTGCGATTTCTTCGAACCGTACCGACTTAAACGCAAGTGCAGGCGAGTGCAGAAAATGGCATTTTAGTGTCCTGTTTTTTAAACACCTGAAATTGACACAGTAGCACAGTACTGTACACATTACAATTCATTCATTTAATTGCACACAATCCATGAAATTCAAACAAAGCAACCGCGATAATCACGTGTGCCTGGGGCGATTGGCCACGTTAATGGTGCGTGGAGTCCAGCAGCGCACACGAAAACGGCTCCGTGATTTGTTTGAATAACAGCCGCTGCATCTGTATAACTAACTAAATTGATTTGTCTGAATTCAGGCACAGCAATTATTAGTATACCTTACTACAGGTAGGTTGGTTTGTATGATCTCAGGCACAGCAATTTGCATTGCTGTATGGTGCTAGAGATTTGATTGTTTAATTATAACATGGTATTCCAGGATAGTGCTTGATGCTACTTACAATAGTACCTAATAATACAAAGTAATCCCTCTCTCTGGAGGGTAATCAATTAGCAATGAGACCTGTAATAAGGTACTCGACACTGATCGCACCATTTGAAAAGTTATTCTCATAATGATTAGAAATTGGGATTGATAAAGTAATCTCAGAAAAGGAACATGACCACATTCTGGGTAAAACACCTTGCACAGCAACCTTTTGTAGCCTACCAAAAGTGCACAAAGGTAAAGTCCCTCCACCAGGATGACCTATTATGTCAGGCATCGATAACCCAACACAGAATGCGAGTATATACATAGACAAGGTTCTATTGAGGGCATAGGTTACCACACTGGTAATCAATGGGAGTATTGTCTAGTTTTGCTGTTTGTATTGTATTTTAATGTTTATTTGGGGCAGAGGGGGTGGGTGAATTTTGGAGTTGACCATTGTGGGTATTTATGCCTACCGGGCGGGTAGCACAAGGGGTTAACCCCTTAATTACCTTAGCAGTAGTAACACAGGTGTTAACTCCTCCCGCAACCCTCCCGGAGGCCTAAACACCCACCACGGGCCAAATTTCCCGGTCATCCACCCCCTCTACCCCCAATAAACTAGGCACTGGTATTTAAACAGTTCTATACCTTAGCGGTTAGCCGCTAAGGTAATCAAGCTGCGTGTAAATATATTTGTATTACATAGGATGGAAGCAGGGGGTCCCTGGAGCTGGTGTTAATGCGTGTCAGCTCCGGAGACCTCTGGCTTCAATCCGATGCAGTAAAAATAACTTTTTTCTTCAGAGTCAAAATGCGGATCCCATCTCGCCACCCTTGAGGTAGCGAGATTAAAACCTGCGAGTTGCTTACGAGTTGCAGCCGCGATATGCGTCTTTGAGCTTTTAGAATAGCTCGATTTGTCTGTGCAGGAGCATGATTTATCAGAGAGAAGCACTTCTCAAGTGAGTTTGGCATGTTATCAGACCTTTCTGAATAGCTACACTTGAAAACTTGTTCAAAAAGTGCCCAAAAAGCTTGTTAAATCACATATTGAAGCTACTAGATTAGGCCCCCTAGTATTATAATGGTGGGGAAAAAATGGTGTTCTAGTGCAAACAGTGAGTAATAAATCTACAATATATATAAAAAATTACACATTCACACAATGCTGGGCCATGCACGAGACTCCCTTAGCAAGCAGCTGATCTCCAGTTGTATATTGGGTTTCTCTCTGAACGCCGATGCAAATTACTCTGCTGGCTTGTTTGCGATATATACGGATATATCTATGAGGACATTTTCGCTCAATTGGATATCGGCACACTCAAGTTGATGTCCGTGGGGTTCCTTGCTGTTGCTGCAGATCTGCATTGATTGAGATCTTCCTCTAGTGGACTGTGGAGTCTCCAGCCGGTTGCCAGTAACCAGGTGTCTATTTCAATGCTTGGGGTTTTTTTTCAACTTAAAATGTTATTGGATTTTTCACATGGTATTACAAACGATATTCACATTTCATCACTTGAGCTCAGAAATCCTGAAGCTTAGTTTCGCAAAGTTATTTATATACCGCATGTGAATATGTCACATATAACATCAGAAAGGGGAATGGGGGAAGAAGGGGAGGGGGGATGGGGGGAGTGATAGCGATCCTATCCATGGTCCACAGATACACTTCGATTCTGACATCTGAATTCCAGAGTCCCGGAAAAGGTGCCTCTGCGTCTGTAGCTTTCCCTTATCTCATCCTTAATCTATCTCTCCGCCCCAATGAGCTCTGCCGTTTGTCAAAGGAGAATGCACCTAGCTCTATCACAGCCAAGCGGTGGCATTACTCCCCACCGGGATGTCTGTCTGGGCCAGCCATGGCATCCAGAACTTTTGGAATTTTGGACCAGTGTCGTTAACTAAACTCATCAACTTTTCCATCTGGCAAACAAACCAAATTCTGTTCAGAATCTTGTCAATGGATGTAATTCACATTTTGTTTCCAAAATGCTGCGATCTCGCACCTCATAACTGTTGCGACATGTGCAACTAATTTATTTTCCACTCTGTTTAGTTCCTGTGCTGGTTTATTCAACAGAAAAAGCCAGGGGTCCATCAGAATCTCTAGACTCAAAATCCTCTGTCGCCAATTTCGAATCTGCTCCCATATTGGGGCTATCCGAGGGCAGAACCACAGCATGTGCAACATTTTTAATAAATTGTTATATTTTTTATGGTATGCACTAGGGAGTGTGTGCTTTTCCTTTTTGTTTTTTAGATCTCTATTTTTGGGAGTGGTACTTCCTAAGAAGAGCGCCCCCCTCCCCCCCCCCCCCTACCTGCGGAAGTGTCTTTCTCCGTGATAACGGGGCTTTTTTTGGTTTAAGCATAGTTTGTTTATCACCTTAGACTTGATATGTGGACACTTTGTTTTATCACTTTTTAGATTGCCCATGCACACATTGCATGTACTTTAATGCACATATTGATTATATGTATGTTTCTGGTTGATCACAGATCCACACACTATTTGCAGTATTGATTTAGAGCGCTGGCTCTCTTTTTCTTGATATACTGTATATATATATATATATATATATATATATATATATATATATATATATATATATATATATATATATACATATATATATATATATATATATATATATACCAATAGTGAATATAAGTGATATACTGACAAAAAGTGAAAAAATGTCTCACTCCATGAACTCACATACAGAATTTGCAAGATTTTAAATCGTCAGGTTTTTTTCCCCTTTTTGGTCCTCACTTCAATGTGGGTCCCCCAGCGCTCTCAGAAAGAAAAAACAGACATAGTGCAAATGGTATAAAATAAATTTATTGCAAGAAACAGGAATCTTGGAGCAATCCCATTCACATTTCTCAATATAATCACACGCATGTAGGGCACAATGTACAGCAGTTCCAAATCAGATCTTGCTGCAGGAATCCTGTCTCTCTGAGCGTCTGACATCACTTCCGGTTTCACTCATTGAACCTGAAGCATAGGTTTAAGGAAAATTGCTATAGTAATAGGTCAATTGATAGAGCCTATAGGATGGCTAAACCTGCTAAATGTAAATACTTCCTAACAGATAGAGCCAGAGGGGAAACAAAAAATTATGCAGTACAGTTCATTAGGACATACAACTCAGTGGTATCACTTCAATGTCATCCTACAAAAATATTGGCTGCTACTGCAGGACAGTGATCTCTCTCCCCAAGTAGGTGATAGACGAGTCATGATAAGCCGTAGATCAGAGAACCTTGGATATATCCTGGTGCATAGTCACTTTCATGCATAAGGATACCTACTGTAGTGCCGGCGATTATTTTAAAACAAACCTGGGGCAATTTCCAAAAAGACCCTGGTACATGCTGGGTATATGCTGGGTACATGCTGCAACATTTCACACATTTCTGCAGACAGACTAATGGCCCATCGGATTAACAGCGGGGGTCCCTGGCAGTCCCATTCAAACTGAATGGGACTGCCAGGAACCCCTGCTGTGTTAAATCCGATGGGCCATTAGCCTCTGCAAAAATTTCACTGAAATGTACCCAGCATGTACCTGGCTAGTTTAAGGCAAGTTTAAGGCAAGTTTTAGAACACTCGTTGGCTCGTCTGTATCTTCTAAACAGGGGGTCATGGATTTGTATAAATACTGTACAGAGACTGCAAGGCCTGTCAGTATGCACAAAGGGGACAACCTTTACTAATATGAGCAATGATAGAACATTTCAGGTTTATCACTAAATGTATTGCAGATGATCTACTTGTTATCTTTCTCATGTGTGTTCAAGTACAATATGAAAAATAGGACGGGAACTGTGAGCTAGAATTTTAAAGCACGTCAGGGATATAAACCAAGGCAACAATACTCCAGTTGCAAGACATGTTGCCAAATACCATGATGGAAATTCGAAGCAAGTTACAGGTGCGCCGACGAGTATTCTAACACTTGATTTAAACTGGACTTGGAAAATCTGGGGCTATAACCAACAAGATCCAGGTACATGCTGCAAAATTTCAGTGACATTTCTGCAGAGACTAATGGCCCATCGGATTAACACAGCAGGGGTCCCTGGCAGTCCCATTCAGTTTGAATGGGACTGCCAAGGACCCCCGCTGTTAATCCGATGGGCCATTAGTCTGTCTCTTGAAATGTTGCAGCATGTACCCAGCATGTTTTCAGCATGTTCCCAGTATGTACCTGGGTCTTGTTGGTGATTGCCCCAGATTGGTTTTAGAATACTCGTCGGCACTACAGTATGTTCATGGGGATAGATCATATTAAGTTAATGATTAGACAGGGAGACATGGATAATGCTCTTTTGAGATGTGATGCTCAATGGATTTATAGACTTGAAACACAGGCACCTACAGCGCTTAATAAAAAGCATTTACTTTCACTGCCTTTTGAAGTGAATTTTTTTTGCGGCACCTTCCAAAATTCTCATACTGTAGGACTAAAACTCCTTCATGGAGACAAAAATGCGATCAGGCGCTTGCACAAGCGCTTGTGCGCCCCCGCTGGCTCAAAATTCACACAGCACTCAAAGTCCTTCATGCACAAGAAAATGCGATCAGGCAAGCAAATACAGTAGTACTTTTATAAGCAAACATTAAACAACAAAAAAGGCAGCGCTAATGGATAACTACTAAAAATGGCCTGCAGCCTGGGATATAACTCTGACACCCTAGGTCAGATACAGAGAGAAGAATAAAGTTATATCTATGGCGCTTGGCCCACAAATGAATTACATGTACAGCACCGACATTGTTTATTGCACTAAATCACGACGGCACGCCGAGATCTACCCCAGCTGCCGCCAGTAACAACCGCGCGCCGCCGCGTGTCCCCCACGCACCCCCCTCCACTTCGCGCGCAATTTACCCCCCTTCCCGACCCCGTACCCGGCTCCTGCTCTGCCCCTCTGCTTCCCCGCACCCCCGCTTACCTTCATTTGATCTCCAGGGGTGTCGGGGAAGCCTGGGGAAGCCGGGGAAGACGGGGATGCCGGGCGCGCATGTTACTGTGACGTCACAGTGCGCCGCCACGCGCCGCGGCTACCCGCTTCCCAGACGCATGTAGCCGGCGGCTTTTGCTGCAATAAACAATGTCGCTACTGTATAAAGAAATATTATACAACCAGATAGAAGGTGGTATCCACTTGGACTCTCCTCATGAAGACGATCAATCATGTAAAAGATATAAAAACAAACATAGTGTAGTACAGTAACTAACAAACATGCAACACTACTAACAAATAATAGACAAACGATTGCTGAGACAAAACAAATGACTGATGTAAATAAAAAGCATTTAATACAACAACTAAGTGAACAAATAAATTATATCACTAAAAACAAAGGGTCACACGTGCACTCCAACAATAGTTGGACTGGCCGCTTACCAGACACTAAAGAGTAGAAGGCAGTGGATAAATCTGAGAGTATCCCCTCTCGTGATGGTAAAATTCAGCTCCCGAGCGTCTCATATGATCAGCAGGAGCTTCCGCGGGGGACCCTCCCTGCCTTCCACACCACAGACCTCCGCAGGGCAGACGTGCAGGGCAGCGTGTCGCAGGGGAAGGCGTCGTCACGTGCGCAGCAGCAGCGCAGGAACCAAGCCGACAGCAACAGGCCAGCGATGTCGTCAATGCCCAGATCAGTGCAGCAGCAGCCGTAGACAGAACAATGGCCGGGATATGTCCGTGGAGATGGTATAGAAAGTGTGGTGGATGCTGTAAGGACAGCTGTGCACGCATAGACCACCCTACTGCGCTTCCTTCCTCAGGGGTAAAAAAGTAGTGCCTCAGTCATAGAATGTCCACATATAAGTAGTCCCGGTTTAAAGGTACAGTACCTCAATGTGAGAATGGACATGAGCAATGGCTGCAAAGTAACTGAAAGTCTCAGCAAACAACACTTAAAGACATACAACATTACAAAATCACATACACACTACAAATAAAAACATTATTTATATTATAAAAAAGGCTAATAGTAACCACCTATTATTATATGTGTTTAGGCCCAAAAAGAAATAATACAAATAAAAATAAATAAATGCATAATATGCAAATACATGTATAAGCATGAAATTATTTAACATTTACCAATGAATAACATAGACTTATAAATAGTATTCCACGATAGAATATATTAGGTATATGATGATATTTAGCTCCAAAACAATCTACGGAAGAACATAGAAATGGACCACAGATATTGAACAGATACAGGACAGGCAGTATGCAAATGGAGTAAAATAAAGCCTAAAGCCCCACAGAAATGGACCACAAACCATTCCAACAAACACGTCGAACACAACGTAATGTATAACCAAATGTACAGTGTCCAGTACAAAAACAACCCATTAAGATGGGTAGGAGGTGATGTTATGAATAAACTATATTTATTAACTACAAAATGTGAAATTCCTCATATAATAAAGAGCTAAAATGAAGCTATGTGTAACATTTAAACCAAATCCAAAAAATCCGCTTTCCAGTGACTTATGTGTAATGTGAACATATTATTGATCAATTAAATCAGTCTGTTTGACGTGAAACCCGAATAACCCCATATAAATAACAAATAACAAAAGATAACCTATTATATAATTTATTTGTTAATGAGAAATGCTTTGAGGTCGCACTCAATATTAAGACCCAGAGGTATCAGCGTCTGGAGCTCATATATCCAAAAGGACTCCTTTTTGCCCAGGGGGCTATTGATGTTGCTTCCCCGCCAATTTGGTGTAAGTGCCTCTATGGCCATAAATTTTAGCCCTGAAGGGTCCTTGCCATGTACCTGGAGAAAGTGATTCGACACACTGTGCGTGATCAAACCCTTGGTAATATTGTAAACGTGCTCGTATAAACGGCGTTTAATTGACCTCGTAGTCATTCCCACATACTGCAGACCGCAGGGACATTCCAAAAGATAAATAACGTTCGTGCTGTTGCAGGTAATGTGTTGTTTAATATTATACGTCTTGGAAGTAACCGTGGAGGAAAATTAAGCTCTTTTTAGTCTATATTTGCAGGCTGTGCAAGTATTGCAAATAAAATAGCCATCAAGGCCGAAATTGTTATGTACTTTCTGCACAAGAGGGCAGCTGGGTGCCAATTTCTGTCCAATATTCGGTGCTTTTGTGAACACAATATTTGGTCTACTTGGTAGTATATTAATTTAATCTTTATCCTTCATAAGGATTGGCCAATGCTTATACAAGATCTTCTTTATGTTAGGGGCCATTGAATTATACTGAGTAATAAATGGTATTTTTGCTGTTGTCTCTGTTTTCTTTTTATACTGAAGAAGAGAATCTCTGTCTAACAATTCAACCTCAGATATAGTCTGGTCCAAATCATATGTTGGATATTTCCTTTCGATGAATTTATTTTTTAATTCTTGTGCTTGTGCCTGAAAAGTGCTATTTGTTGAACTGTTCCGTTTTAACCTAATAAACTGGCCCTTTGGTATGTTGTTGATCCACGCAGGGTTGTGATGGCTATTGGCGTGTAAATAATTGTTTGCTTGAACGGATTTAAAAAAAGCTTTAGTGTGTAAAGTGTTATTTTCTATATATATACATAAATCTAAAAACTCAATAGAAGTGTTACTAGAAGTGAAAGTGAATTTAAGGTTAAACAGATTATTATTCATATACTCCTGAAATGATAACAACTGTAATGGGGTGCCTGACCAAATGAAAAAAATGTAATCAATGTAGCGCCGCCATAGGACCAAGTACGCTCCATAGGGACAGCCGGACCAAATAAATTTATCCTCCCAGCTGCCCATAAAAAGATTGGCATAACTAGGAGCGAACTTAGCACCCATGGCGGTGCCACATGTCTGTAAATAATATGATCCATTTAAATTAAAAAAATTGTGTGATAGAATAAACTTAATACCTGTGACTAAAAAGGATTTAAATGTGTCTGAAATCAAAGGGTCGCCGTCCAATACCTGGCCAATAGCCTCACAACCCTGAATGTGGTCAATGACTGTGTACAATAAAGACACATCTGCTGTAACTAAATAAAGCTGTTGTTGCCACTGAATGTCCCTGAGGGTCTGCAGTATGTGGGTCGTAACTCTTAAATAGTATGGAAGCTGGGTGACATATGGCTGTAAGTGATAGTCTATGAATTCTGATAGGTGAGAAGTGAGTGATTGGATGCCGGATACGATCGGACGTCCCGGAGGTTTTTGTAAATCTTTGTGTATTTTGGGAATGATGTAAAAAATAGGAATAACGGGATATTTATTGTACAGAAAATCATACTCCTGCTTGGTCAAAGCTTGTTGTTCCAAGCCTTCGTTCAGAAATTCCATTAGTTGTTGCTGATATTTGACAGTAGGATTGGAGAGGAGGGGCTGGTAAGTGGACCTGTCCGCAAGAATGCGTAGTGATTCTTGTACATAATTACTTTAATACATAATTACCAACCCCCCCCCCCTTATCTGCAGGTTTGATCACAATTGTGTCACTTTCTCCAAGTACTTTCAAGAGACCCTTTTCCTCAATGCTGAGATTGTGTTTTTTAATTTTGAAATTTCGACTTTGTGATTCTAAGTCATCCGTGACCATTTGTGAAAAGGTGCTAATGAAAGGATCACTCTTAAACTTTGGCAAAAAAAGTAGAAGGGTTCTTAAATTTAGAAGTTGTACTGGGCACTGGACAAATAGGTAAATTGACATTTGTGTCCTGCCTGGAAACTGCGTCCCTTCTATTTCTTAAGACACAGCTTTCTAACAAAACGTTGTACATCCACATATAGTTGGAAACTGCTGGGGCCCACCACAGGGGAAAAGGACAAACCTTTGGAAAGAACCTCCTTCTCCTTATCTGTAATGGAATATTGACTGATGTTAAATATGTTTGTATAGCTGGATTTTACAGTTTGTGTACTTTTCCCTGTCTTGCTACCTCCTCTTGTTCCTCTACCGTACTTTTTCTTTTTCTGTCTCTTGATGTTCCCTCTCTCCCTAATAGATCTTTGATTGCTTCCCTGGTGTTCTGTTGGTCTCTGGTCTTTCTCCAATCTAAAAAAGAAAAAGTGGGTTTTGTTATCACGGCTATTGGTGGATGCCTGTTGTTCTAATTCAAAACCCACCAACGGTTGGTATTTGTTACTATGGTGGTATTGCTCAAATATGGAATCAATTTCCTTATCTAAGTGCGTGGTATTAGGAACAGACGTACAGTAGAGGGTTTTGGATTGGCAGTATTATCCCGGTATCCACAGAACCAGTACTTTTATAAGCAAACCTGCCACAGAACCAGTACTTTTATAAGCAAACCCATTACAGTACCAGTACTTTTATAAGCAAAGCAGCCACAGTACCAGTACTTCTATAAACAAATCTGCCAGTGTACCAGTACTTTTATATCCAAACCTGACACAGTACCAGTACTTTTATAACCAAACTTGCCACAGTACCAGTACACAGAAAAATAAATTATACTCAAAAGTCTTTAATTCAATCAAAAACATCAAAATCAAAATACAATTTCGGTGACAAAACACAAAGAAGTTTCACTTAGAACGTGCGTGCTCAGCATACACCCCATCTTTTTTGTATAATAAGATGCATTGTACTTTTGTTTTTAATCATGTAACTTTTTAAACATTGTTATTAATAATTTTGTAGACTCTAGACTCTTCTCTGAGGGCTATAAAGAGTTCATCCTGAACAACTGACCTGTGACCCTGGAAGAAATATGTACAAAACAAGCATTGGGTTTTCAATGTGTGGAGGAACTGTTTAGAGCAGATATAGTACTGCTGCATCCTGGGACAGCGTCTTTACACCGAGTGTTGGTCTACAGTGCTTACTTGAGTGGCAGTGGCTATTATTAGTCTCTTATAGACACCAAATTATGTGATGTTTTTCTCCTCACTGGACATAGATGACGCTGCGATACACCTCTAAATTGTTGATGCAGGGTGTTTTGGGACTGGCAGAATCGATGCATCCCGCAGCTGTAGCCTGTTTACCTCCTTCACTCCAGACTTGCTAAGTACTGACTATGCTGAGACTATGCTTTAATTTTTTACTGTCTACATTTAGTTGGTAGTTGCTAATATTGCCTGATGTCTGTTCTGACACTATTTTCTGTTTCACATATATATGATGGGAACCTAGGTTTCTATACAGATTATTGGCTGCAGTGATTTACAGATGCAGCGGCTGTTATTCGAACAAATCTCGAAATGGATTACGAGATTTGTCTGTGATCCTCACTAGTTTTGCCGAGGCAGACTATAATGGACAATCGGATTAATACAGCAGGGACCCCTGCTGTGTGAGTCCTACCGGGGTCTGCCTGTCTTTAATAGACACGTAGTAAAAGATAGGCAAAATCAGTCACTCTAACTGCGTGCTTCTCACAGGTGATCGCGTGGGTTTTATTTCATTTTAAACATTACAGAAATTTAGCAGGGTGTCTCTGGAGCTGAACCGCATTGATTTCAGATCCGGGGACCCCTTGCTTCCTGAGATACGGCTCCGTTATGGGGTGCCGGTATCTCCTATGCATTGAAATGTCCCGATCACGTGACGCGAGACATTTACATGCATAGGAGATACCGGTACTCCATAACGGGGCCTGTATCTCGGGAAGCAGGGGGTTCCCGGACCTCAAATAAACAAGGTTCTGCTCCGGAGAGCCCCTGCTACAATACACTAGTAATAACATTTTAATTAAAATATGTAATAACCACCAAAACACAACCCACCCCCTGTACCCCCACATAAAACCCTATTTTATTTTTTTACACACAGGAATAATACCACAGGTTGGCGGGGGTCCCCAGGTGGTCCTGACAGATGTCTGCAGGCCCCACAGTGTACCCCGGGTGGTACCCATGTGTGCCTGGGGGCCCTCGGGTGGTCCCCGCTAGGCTCAGTGGGTCTTCCGGTGGCACCACGGGTGGTCGCTGTGGGTAGTTGGGGGGGTTTGGGCCATCCTCACAAGTGTCTAGGGGTGCTCGGGTGGTTCCCACGGGTGTCTGGGGGCCCTTGGGTGGTCACCGCTAGGCTTCGTGGCCTCCAGGTTGTCCCAGCGGGTCTCTGGGGGTCTCCAGGTAATCTCCATGGGTGTCTGGGGGCATACGGGTGGTCCCCACTGCTCCCCGGGGCCTTCACAGCTGTCAGGCCCCCGGTTCCTCCCTGCAGGTGTCCGTGGGTCCTCAGGTGGTCCCCGTGGGCGCCTGTGGGTTCTCGGATGGTGTCCGTGGGTCCCCCCTTGCCTGCGGTAGCATTCCTGTATTTAAAAAAATCAACATGGCCTACATTTCAATAAATTCACCTCCCCCCCCCAAACACATACTGTACAGTAATGTGCAAAATAACTATTATCCAGATATGGATAATAGATTATTTGCCCATTATTAAACACAACATTAGCCAGCCAGCATAAATAAAGTAAATAAAACCAGTTGTACTTACCCCATGCAATATGAATGGCATCCTCGTTAGCATACTGCAGGTCGATGTCCTCCGTTGCCAGAAAACATACATACAGTAATAAATACATTCTAATGGCCCCTAACCCCTTAATTACCTTAGCGGTTAATAACCGCTATAGTAATTAAGGGGTTAACCCACCCTGCCCCGCTACCCACCCGGGAGGCCTAACCACCCACCTCAGACCCACTATACCCACCCTATACCCATTGATTGTTATAGTAGTACATCATAGCATATAATATGGGCATGATAAGCTTCTATAGCAGTCAATGGTCACACTAATACAAAAGCCTGAATGTCCAAAATACACAATATTAAAACCTATACAACAAGCACCTAAACCCCCAAACTGTAAATTTGAAAGCAATAGGCAATCAAACAATTACCTAAATAAAACCACTAGCCAAACAATCAATTAAAGATATAAAACCACTAGCCAATCAATTACCTAAATAAAACCACAAGCCAACCAATCTATTAAAGAAATAAAACAACTAGCCAATCAATTAAATAAACCACACCACTAGCCAAAAAAATAAATGTAATAGCTAAAAGCACTAACCAACACAAAAATGAATTAATACAACCACTAGACAACACCAATTTAAACCATTAGCCAACAAAATACATCAATAAATAAAAACGCAAAACAATTTACCGTAAATTCCGGACTATAAGCCGCACCTGTATATAAGCCGCACCCATTGAATTTTAGATTTTTTTTTATTTTGACCATATATAAGCCGCACCTGAATATAAGCCGCACCTGAATATAAGCCGCACCTGATTATAAACCGCACCTCACATTAACCCCCCCTGCACCTCACATCAAGCCCCCAGCACCTCACATTAACCCCCCCTGCACCACACATCAACCCCCCCTGCACCACACATCAAGCCCCCAGCACCTCACATTAACCCCCCAGCACCTCACATTACACAGTAAATACCTGCCGGCCAAGCAGGAGTGCACGCGCTCGCTCTAGCAAGCAGCAGGCAGGAAGTGCCTCAATGCTAGAGCGTGCTGCTACTAGGGAGGGAGGGACGGGGAGAGCAGAAAGCGGAAAAATTCACATATAAGCCGCACCTAAATATAAGCCGCGGGGTTCAATGCGTGGGGAAAAAGTAGCGGCTTATATTATTATTTACGGTAATCTAAACAATAAAAATATAACAGTCAAAAGAAGAAATTCATTTGCCTAAAATGCATTGGCTATTACTGTATTCATCTGTACCCTAAACAGGTACAGATTAACACATTAGCAGTCAATGGGCAATGAAAAATATAACAACAACAAAAATCAAATGAAAAATACTATAAAAATACATAAATTCAATATTGATCTTACCTTTAGAAGAGTTGGCCCTCTGAATCCTGGGGAATCAGGAAGCTCACGTACCAAAAAGGCCTGAAACTCTATCCGATGCCATCCGCCGTGAAGATCCGGATCCGGTACCCCAATTCTTTTTTCTTTTCTCTTCAACAAGCTTCCTCTATCTTCTTCTGTAATTATTTCTTCATTTTCTTAATCTTCTGTCTTCATCTGTCAATCCAAAAACCCAATGGTAGATCCACAACACAATGTTGTCTCGTCGTCTTCTTGGGCTGAAATGAGGTGTCACGGCCTTAAATATGGCATGTGATGTCACATTTGGGTGGTGTAACGTACGTGCTCACCACAAACCTGGACCGGACCGCGGGGCTGAGGTGGGGATGTGGAAACACCGACCTTAGTCCACGAAACCGTATCCGGGTTGAGAAATCCGTAGTCGTACATTGCTGGGTCAGGATTGGAGAAAGCAGGGTTAACATTATCCAGGCAGGAGTCAAGGCAGGCGGCACAGGAGCGGTGGTCAAGGATACGAGCCGAGGTCATCATCAAGGAATACAATGAAGCTGCTTCAGTGAAGACAGCAGAACTTCAGGGATGAGGGAACAGGAACTGGGAATCCAGTGCTTCACCACAGAACAGCACCCCCTAGCAGGGTACAGCCGAGAGTGGTAGAGACAACTGGAAGGTCACTGGGAACAAGAACTGCAGACAGGAAGGCCACAGGAACCAGGGGTGCAGACACGCCACAGGAAACACTTGGGGAAACCAGCGTAGCCGCTATAGCGCGGCGAAGACAAAGTCTGCCAGGAACAAAGGAAGCAGCGCCAGGGCTACTATTCAAGAAGGCCTTGGGAAGCAGGGGCCTAGGAGCAGGAGACAATGCACAAGGAGGCCTTGCAGGCCAAATAGAGAGTCTGTGACAAGCACAGTTACTTGCAACTGGGAATGCAAAGTATATGTCCAGCATCATGAAAAGGGCGAGCCCAGTATAAGAAGGGCGAGGAGCCACTCAAAGGACAGGGGTGTGAGGGAATTCCTCCAATGACGGAGCACAGAGACAGAGCTGCACAGGAGGCATCCAGGCTGCAGTGATTACCTGAGCAGGGGATGCTGATTGCAGAAACAAGGGGGAGTAGTCTAGAAGCTGCATAATTCTGTAAGGAAAAGGTTTCAGCCCAACCCAGGAGCGGATTCCTTACAGGTGGAAAATGGATAAACAGCCATCTGATTGGCTGTGAAAACCATGTGAATGAAGCCAAGAAGATCTGTATATTTTACTGTAACAGGGACTGTCTGCCTATAATAAGAGGAGCACCCGACGCAAGGGAAATCTCATGACCGCGCACGCAGTAAAAAACCTATTCTTGGAAAAAATCCTCCTCGAGTGACTGAGGAGAGCTGATCTCAAGCACCTTCGGGAGGAGACACAAATAAACTGGAGAAAGGGCTCCAATCCCAGTGGGACTGAGGGTTCTCTTCCTCCATCCATTCACATTGAAGTCACAGAGATATCTCAAATGAGAGTGGAAGGATGGGCTTCGGCCGTGGTAAGCCCGAGCTTCCCACAAACAGGGGAGGTATGTAACAGGGACTTATCCCTGTTAAGAATCTTGCCTCTAATCCAGCAGTGTGCTGGTTGATTGCAGGTGTGCAATCAACCACTCCGCCTGCCTAATCACAGCTCTGTGAAAAAGCGTGTTCCCAGAAACAGGAAGGAGATTTTCCTCAGTACACAAGGGTGCTGACAAGAGGAAAGATGTCTTGAGCAGAAAAGCTCTGCTTAGATCAAGACACCTAAAGACCTATATTCCTGGACACAGGGGACCCAGGAACCTACCAGAGACTGACATGAAGGGCCACCTGCTTTAAGGTATCTCTTGAGACTTTGGGGAATAGGGTGGTAATGGGATTATCCCTCCAGCCCTAGAGATATGGACTGGGGAAGTAAGTTAGCCCATAAACAGGGATAGGCGTTTGTTGTTTTCATATGTTTTGAGGTGTTAAAAGGGACAGGCGCAATAAAGCCTTATTTTAATTTCACCTTAAAAACGGTCTCCATTGCATACCTCTGCACACATCTCTTACATTTACAAATATCAATTTCTTTTTACAATTATTGTCTGTTGTGCATTATGCCCCAAATTTAGTCTTTTTAGTTAGGCACAAATTTTGTATTTCTGGTGGCTCAAACAAGCCAACAATCAAACAGTATTGCCATCCACAACATAAAACATCCATGTTGGCTCTGTGTTTGGATTGTTTTATGTATGTCCTAATAGTTTATTTTCTGACACAAGTCTGGGAGTCAGGACTCTAAAGAATACTCCTTTAAATAAAACAGAATGATACATTATACAATGCCAAGAGGCCAGATGTAGAGCCTGCACTGGGTTGTGGTTTTGGTTCTGACTTTCTCAAAACATAATTTTTGGGTTTGGGATTTTTAACAAATTGTGAAAAAAAAACTAAAATAGCAGGTAAATGCTAACATAACATAATCAATACCCACCACCTACATCAGTGTTTACCCTTCTAGAGCCTTAATCTCCACCAGTAGTATAACCTGAGATGTGCAAGCAAACATATACCAAATGCGGCCATCAACTTATATCAAAGTAGGGTGGATGTCAGACATAAACAGACATATAGTCTACTGTATACAGTAATGCCACAATATGGTGCTGCCAGTGCCCTGTTCCATGTGTAATTCATCATCCTACGAATTACAAGAATGATAGAATCTACTGTAAGCAAACATGATATAAATGTGACTGAATAAGAGCATGAAAGTTACATCTACAGCTGAGTAGCTAAAACTGAGTATTGTACCATGTACAAGTACTGTATCACAAGGTTGTCTATTTCTATTTTCTAAATCGGAACAATAGTGTCAGCTCAGCAGCACAGCAATACATTGCAGCAGATGCATCTGTGCCTGATAATACAATAGACAAACAATCCATCAGGTTAAGAATTAAAATTCTAATTGAATGAATACGCTGCCTACCTATTAGTGCTCATGATGGACCAGCACAAATTTGTCCCAATTCACAGTGGCATCGGCAGTATGCCGATCATGTGTGATCATGAATCAATGGAGATACAGTAAATTTGTTTACAGGGGAAGGAGGAATTTGTATTGGAAAGACGATAGTAATGAATGGGCTTGCTGATCTGGGGTGTCCCAAATTTGTCTCTGTTGCCCACTTTAGTTCTCTTGCTTCTTCTAGGCTCTGCCAGATAAGCATGGGATAGTAAATGATGTCTATATGCATGGCTTAAATGGTTTCCCACCACAGCCCCTGCTTGTTCAGCCTATTGTAAGGATCCATGATATTGTACAAGAAGATGCAACAACAGCTCACCATAGCCTGCGGTCAAGCTCTCCCGTGGATCCTCTGCCCACATAATTGTTTGTGGTGAGCACACCGTGACAGTATGCTCAGCCCTGCAAACATGGACCCCGCTGAGTGTTAGCCTCACACACCAACATGTTTTCAAAACTAGAGAGATACCTAGAACAGAATGACCAACGTATGGACCTGTTACAGCAGAATCTCCTCTCCCTCTCTGTCCAAGCGCAGACTCCTCTTCCTTGCTCCACACCGATGACTCCAGTCACCCCCACAACTACTCCTTCTTCGGAGCCCCATCTCCCGACTCCCAGTCGCTATGCTGGAGATTCGCATAGATGTAGAGGTTTCCTGAACCAGTGCTTCATCCAGTTCGAGATCATGCCATCTCGCTTTCCTTCCCAGAGATCCAAGGTGGCATATATCATCTCACTACTCACTGATGATGCTCTGGCCTGGACATCCCCCATCTGGGAACAAAGATCCGATCTAACACAGGACATTGGGCTATTCGCCAGGGAATTCTGTAGAGTCTTTGACACCCCTGGTCGCAAGGTAACCGCTGCTTCTTCTCTTTTCCATATCTCCCAGGGAAACCGTCCGGTCACCAGATATGCCCTAGAGTTTCATACCATCGCTGCCAAGACCAGGTGGAATAATGAGGCCTCATCATCTGCTTTCTGGCAAGGTCTTTCGGAGTCTCTCAAAGACGAACTCGCCGCACAAGAGCGCCCGACGGATCTTGAAGGACTTATTGCTGTCTGCATTCGCGTGGACCAATGCTTACAAGAGAGGAGGTCAGAATGATTTCGTCATCACCAACTTGCTCCTTGGACACCGTCTCTTCACTTCACTACACCGGAGCCTTCACGCTCTTATTATCCATAACCCATGCAACTAGGCGGTAATAAACTGTCTCATTCTGAGAAACCATTGATCTCAGAACTTTTTGACCACCTTCAAGGGGCAACCATATTTACCAAATTGAATTTACATGGTGCCTATAATTTGATAAGAATTAGACAAGGTGATGAATGGAAAACAGCCTTCAACACACGAGATGGCCATTATGAATATCTGGTCATGCCGTTTGGCCTCTGCAATGCTCCTGCCGTCTTCCAAGACTTCGTCAACAAAATCTTCCGGGACCTTCTCTACCAGTTCCTTATTGTCTACTTGGATGACATAATGATTTTTTCCAAATCCATACAAGAGCATTTCAGCCATGTCAAACAGGTACTATTATGCCTGTGTGAGAATGACTTTATCGCTAAATTGGAGAAATGCCAGTTCCATCAAACTTCCACAGCATTCCTGGGATATATTATCTCCGACTCTGGTTTCACCATAGATCCTGCAAAAGTCAAGGCGGTTCTGGACTGGCCTCGTCCTATGACTTTCAAGGCAGTGCAACGTTTCTTGGGCTTCGCAAATTATTATCGCAGGTTTATCTGGAATTTCTCATCTACGGTAGCCCCAATCACAGCCTTGACCAAGAAGGGTACGGATCCTACTTCTTGGCCACCAGCCACCATCCAAGCCTTCGACCTCTTGAATGAAGCCTTCATGTTGGCTCCCATTCTAAAACACCCAGATCCTAAACTGCCTTTCACCTTGGAGGTAGACGCGTCTGATGTTGGGGCTGGAGCCATCCTATCACAGAGGAAATAACCTCAGGCCATAAAAATCTGCTCTACATAGAAGGCGCCCGTCGCCTAGGTGTTCGACAAGCCCGCTGGTCACTCTTTTTCTCCTGCTTCAATTGCATTATCTCCTTTGTACCGGGTTTCAAAAATCTTAACACCTTGATAAAGTGCTGTTTGCATGAAACGCGTAGGTGCGTTCATGTTGTCCATTTTTATTGTTTATTAGCATGCATTCAATTTGATCAATTATACTTTATTTTGGAGTGGTCTGGATATTTTTCCTGTCCTGGAATTGGAGGTTGGATCTTCCTGGCTGTGCTCCATTTATACCTGCTGCTCTCCAAAAATATTAAGGCTGATGCTCTCTCACGGCAGTTTCTGGTTGACAATAAGTCTGAAGATCATCTAGAAACAGTTCTCCCCTTCAAGCACATACTCTCTGCTATTACGTTCAACGTACTGGATGATATTTTACTGGACCAATCTCGTATCCCAGAGGGTCTTGAGGTTCCCGAGGGTCGTCTTTTCATCTCGCTACAACACCGGAGGAAGGTCTTAGAATGGGGTCACTCTTCCAAGTCTTCTGGACACTCAGGTACCAGAAGAACCACCGATCTTGTGGAATGGACTTTCTGGTGGCCTGGCATCCAAGGAGACGCTAAAGAATTCGTCAAAGCATGCTCGATGTTTGCCCAAAATAAAACCCTGCGAAACAAACCACTTGGTGTCTTACAACCCCTTCCCATCCCGGATCGCTCTTGGAACCATTTGTCTACGGATTTTATAGTGGAGCTATCAGTTTCCAAAGGGATGAACACCATTCTCATCATTGTAGACCGTTTTTCCAAACAAACGCATTTCATCCCCTTGAAAGGTCTTCCCAACCCCCTTCTTACTTGCAGAGATTTTTGTCAAGGAGATTTTTCGACTACATGGAGTACCTCAGACCATAATCTCTGATCGGGGGTCACAATTTACTTCCACGTTTTGGTGGGCTTTTTCTCAAAAGATGGGCATCTCTCTACTTTTTTCTTCAGGGTATCATCCCCAAACCAACGGCCAGACAGAGAGAACAATCCAGTCCTTGGAACAGTACCTATGTTGCTTCATTTCGGACACCCAAGATAACTGGACGGACTTTTTTCCCTCGGCCGAATTTGCACATAATACCCTGCACAACGAATCCACCCGAGAGTCGTCCTTTTTCATAAACTATGGATTTCATCCCTGTTGACTTCCGATGACCACAACTTCTTCAGGGGTACCAGTGGCAGATAACATAATTCTACTTCTACATTATGTTTGCATCTTATTAGATTTGAGAATACCCATTAATATCATGAAAAATAACGTGCATTCCCAATTTCGAGAACGTCATGTTATTAAAACAAAAATAATTGACTTCTATGGATCTATCCTTTTTAATATGGATCTATCCCTTTTAAAAAGCCGTGAGTCTGGAGACAGTGCTGGCCACAATAGCGCTGCTGGCTGTCCATGGTTCTGGATCAGACTTCTGGCAGCATTAATCCTCTAGCACTAGGGCAGCTGTGGTCGTGTTACTGCAGCTTGCCCCTGTGCCGGGGACCCTCTATCTGGCTACGCCTGTGTCCTAATGAGATGCATGAAATGTTGCACCTGTCTTCCTCACTCTTTCATTTTTATTTGCATTAAAACATCCACTTGACCTGAGGTAAAGTTTATGTCTTTGCGCAACAATCTGTGACTGATGTAAGAGTAATTTCAAACATGCATCTTACATACAGAATAGTGCAACAGAGCAAACAATGGAACAGTTCTGTCAAACACATTTTCTTTGCCTTAATACACCTCCCCAATTAACACTGAAAGATTCAGATGCCATTATGGTATTAATGCCATAGTGTGTGTAAACTGGATTCAGAGAATTTAGAATACAGATTGTTCAATTTCTTTAGTTTCAATAAGGAACAAAAAACATACTCCTTTTCTTATTACAGCAATATACGTAGTGTGTGTAGTCCACTAGGACCATTTCATATATTTGGACTTTTTTCCCCCCCCTTGGCTTTTGTTTGGACTATCACATAATTTCATACAACATTTATAATATTAATGTACACTCAACATAAGAAAGAAAACACAGAATTAAATATTGAATTGACGTTTTGTAACATTAAAGTTTACAGTTAATTTTATGTCCATTAATTATTGCTTATCCCAATCTACTTAGGAGAAGGTTCAAAATATTAGTAAAAAAAAGTAAGTGAACAGAGTTAAGACTGAAGCTTCAAGGCTGGATAGAATTTTAAAAATGTTAAAGGGGAATGTGGGAATTTAGAGTGTAATAATTTCAAAGTAGAAATGTATCTTCTATGCAAGTAGTAATATTTGTGTGGTTAATCATTTTCTCATCATATTCTTTATTTTTACATCTGATTATGTACAAATGTAGCAAGACGTATTGTCCCCAGCACAGTGAACGAACAATGAAAAGGCTGTGGCTCTGGGCACAGTGTCTGGCACAATTGCACTGCAGGTGGTCCATACATCTCAATGGGATCCCTGCAGCACAAGGCCGGCCTTAGGCAAGGCTAACAAGGCAGCTGCCTTGGGCCCCATGCCTGCTGGTGTCCAGCACTCCCTCCTCTCCTGTTGGTGCCGGTATTCAACTTTCACCCGACCAGGGGGGGAGCTGGAGAAAGGCCCTCCCCCAGCGTCCCCCTCTGGTTGGAAGTAGCATCCCAGCACCGACAGGAGGAGGGAGAGCAGGGAGCACAGAGCCCCTGAACTTGCAGAGTGGGTCTGGGGGCCGGTGGGTGGGGGGGTGTGGCGTGTGCACACCCGCAACATTTCTTTCCTTCTTCACAGAGGGCCGCCTCCTGGCAACGTTATGTCACATGACGCCAGGATGACACATGGCACCATGATGCTGTCGGAGGAGGTTGCTGGCATTTTTTACAGCGGGGGCCCATTGCCAACATGCCGCCTTTGGCCCCGCAAAGCCTAAGGCCGGCAACCGTCACGATTGCGGCACCGAAGATTTTAAGTGTTGCTTCATCTGTTTGCATTTATGTATGTATTTATTTATTGTCTTCTTATAATTTACAATAGCTATATGTTTAGAGTTATAAATCCAAAGGTTTTTTTTTATATATTTTTTAATGAAGACTTACTGAACTATAATTCTTTTATTTCCTTTTATATTTTGTTCCAAAACAATAATGCTTAATGCTTGAGCATAATGCTTAAGAATTTGTGTTGTGCTTCACTTACTAGGAACACTAGGTTGTTATTGGTAACACAATTGTGACTTTAAACAGATTTTACTGCCAAAAAGGCTTTGAGTGTGGCAATACGAGTCTTTCAGAACATGCATTTTCATCTTAAAAAATAGTTATAAGTAATATGCCATCTGGTCTCATTTAACTGTAACAGTGATTATGTTTTTCTAATTGTAGTCTTAAATTAGATTGTGGTTTTTCAACAGAGAATTCAGACATTTTATATATGCTGTGAAGAGCAATTTTGTAATTTTGTTTCCAAAATTAAAAAAAACACTAAACAGTGTATCCACGTGCCGCCTGTAAGTTCTCCAAGCCTTTTCCAGTCCCTAAAACATTCTGCATATTGTTTCAAAGGATTCCAGACATTCAGTAATGTAAAGAGACCTAATGTTCTATTGCCTTCAAGATTGTTCTTGTGAAATTTTGACAAGGCAATAAGTAGTGGGAAAAGTTTGGTAAGACAATTTGTGTCTATTAAAATTACATAATCCGTGCAAGACTGACTACATTTTGAATTGGAAATAACATAATGCCACAAGATCACGTTATCAGCTATCTAAAGTAGTCGTTTCAGTCAGTATTTGTCCCAGCTATTTGCACACATATCATATTAGATGTACAAGGTGGCACTGGAAAGCTTCAAGTAACACTGCAGTTCCCCAGATCGGCATCTCTCACTTTGACTCCCGGCATCTGTATTAAAAGTTCATTGTCCCTTGTGATGCCACCATTATTCTGCCTTCCATCTCAGCTGGATGTCAAAATTGCAGAACCTGCAAATATATTTAATCGCTGCACAGAAAAGGCAAGCTGTCAAGGGACTAGTCAAAGTATTGTAGTTTTGACTTGGCTATTTGTCCTCCACAAATATATTGCATGACAGCTACACTGGCGACACACTTTATTCGAGCTCGGCTAGTCCCACGAATTCGGGTATACCCGGGTGTATTGAGGTTTGTGACTGTTTTCTGCCCGAGTGCATTGAGTTATTTTCCGGCAGGGATTGAAGCATTTTATTCCCGCTGGCTGCAATACTGCACAGTACATATATATATACTGCATTACAATTCATGAATTTATGCCATCTGGTAGACACGCGAAGCATTGCAGCCTATTAAATCCTAATCATTATCATTTAACAGATCAGCCGCCCATCAGCCAGGCATGAACCCAGGCTGGGAAGGCAAATGCAACGGGGCTTGCCAGAGGTGAGGAACGGCGCATTCCAGGTATCTGCCAGGTACATACCGGGTATTTGCTCGAATAAAGTGTGTCGGTGCAGTAATATACATAATAGCTCACATTGTCTAATAATTTTACATTGATTGAATGTATACCTACTTTTATTCTAAGTATCTAGGAAATCATTGCATGAAATTGCATACTACATCTGTACATGTACTGTATATTGTAAGTACCCAATGCATGCACTTTATTAAAAAGCAAAAAGTTTCTACAAGTGCTTTGAATCTTACAGATGTATTTGAAGACAGCAGGAGACTGTGTTTTTGGATAGAGCAAAGGATAACATCAGCATTATCATTTTATGACATTTCATATCATGAGTACTTTAGATGAATTACTGTTCTAACTATAGAATCATGTGCTTGACAGCTGCGTTGCACCTGCCGTTTGCTGATCATTTTACTTGAATGGAGATTATTATTCTTTTTTTTTTTGCATAAGGCATATAACCTTGAGCATGAATAAATATCTATAATATTACAGTTTCTTCAACAGAAGGAAAAAATGAGCATGTGAAAAACAAAAACCGGTTAGATTAAAGCTAATGCATCGAAACACGTTTGATGTATTGTTTGGATCACTATATTCATTATTGATTTCTCTTCTTATTGTTTAATATTTCATTACATGTAAAAAGTCTTAATTGCCATAAAATATCTACATGCTGATATTTGGAAAGGATGTCATACCAAACCATGGGGTCTATTCTAGTACTGTAGCTGCAAGATTGTCCTTGTCAAATCACATGATTTGACAAGGCAATACTGCTGCGACACACTTTATTCGAGCAAATACCCAGTATGTACCTGGCAGATACCTGGAATGCGCCGCTCCTCACCTCAGACAAGCCCCGTTGCGTTTGCCTTCCCAGCCATGGTTCATGCCTGGCTGACGGGCGGCTGATCTGTTAAATGATAATGATTAGGATTTAATAGGCTGCAATGCTTCGCGTGTCTACCAGATGGCATAAATTCACGAATTGTAATGCAGAATATATATATATATACTGTGCAGTATTGCAGCCAGCGGGAATAAAATGCTTCAATCCCTGCCTGGAAAATAACGCAATGCACTCGGCAGAAAACAGTCACAAACCTCAATACACCCGAGTATACCCGAATTCGTGGGACTTGCCGAGCTCGAATAAAGTGTGTCGCCAGTGTAAGTAGCGGAAAAACATGATGATCTTGCCAAAGTTTTATAAGATTTTCTGCTTCTGAAAAATCTATTGAAATCACATATTCAATGCAAATAAGCACACAGAACAAAGTGAACAATGTGTACTTAGTTGTTGTGTTTTTGTTTTTTTAAACAGAGCAAACATACTGTAACATACATGGGGAGATCACACATCACAGCCACAATATATAAACTGTGCATTTGACAATTACTAAAGGAGGTATGGATGTAGTGGCATGTTCACTCCAGCCAGCCTTTAGATATTTCGACATAACCCGCCCCACGCCGTGAGATGGTCCTCAGCAGACTTAATGGTACATCGGATTAATACAGTAGGGGTCCCTGTGTTTGAATGGGACTCCCGCCATGGGAATCCTTCCAGGCTCAAGCTATCTTTAAGAGATGCGCAGTAAGAAATAGACTGAATCAGTCACTCTACCTGTACTCCTCTAACAGGCGATCGAGGGGCTTTTATTGCAGAGACCAAAAGGCATAACCAGGTAGTGCCCAACCCGATTGTTGAAGGCTGTCTTCCACTCGTCTCCCTGACGAATTTTCACCAAGTTGTAACTTGGTAAAACCAGTGGCGCCTTGCAGTCTGTTGAATAGTTCTGTAATTAAGGGTAGTGGGTAATGATTTTTAATGGTTATTTTATTGATGCCGTGGTAGTCGATGCAGGAGGGCAGTGACCCATCTTTCTTTTTTACAAAAAAAAATCCTGCCTCTGCAGGCGATGATGACTTTTGAATAAAACCTCTCTGAAGATTTTCCTTGATATATTGTTTCATGGCTTTGGTCTCTGGAAGTGATAAGGGCTAAGAGCACCCTCTGTGAGGAATGGCACCAGACAAGAGGTCAATGGGACTGTCATAGAGACGATGAGGTGGAAGCTCCTCAGCTTGCACTTTGTCAAAAACGTCCCGGAATTCCGCATTGATCTCTGGAAGTTGATCCTTACCCTGTTCCAGAAGTTACACTCCTGCTACAGCTTTAGTAGGAGTCAGGCAAGTTTCTTGACACCGGATGCTCCAGATGATGGGTAAAGTCTCGGTCCAATCTATTCAGGGATTATGAAGCCGAAGCCAAGGTAGACCCAGAATTATGTCCACCGAAGGTATGTGGATGGCGTCCAGTTGTATCCATTCGGAATGGACTCCAGTGACCTGCAGGCAAAAAGGTATAGTTTGTAGGGATATGAACAGGTTGCAGTGGCCGCACATCAATAGCTTTGAGCCCTACAGGGCAATCCTTATGTGTAAGCAGTATGCTGTTCCTCTCCACAAACCCCTGGTCGATGAAGTTTCCTCCTGACCCGGAAACCAGGAAGGCTCGAGTAGAGGTTCTGAAGTTGTCTCCAATTAGAATGATAGGACCGAGGATCCTGGAAGGGAAGAGAAGAAGACAAAGCACCCAGCATTATCCTCCTGACTCACTGAGCGATGGTGTTTCCCGACTTCAATGGACAGGAATTTACCAAATGACCACTATTACCACAGTAAAGGCATAGGCCAGCACGCTGTCTGCGTTGTTTTTCGGCAGAAGATAGTTGGGTGCCTCCCAATTGTATGGGTTCCTCTACTACTGGCAGTGAAGACTCGAAGACTCCTGTTGAATGAGTAAGGAACGAATGCATACCTGTTTGGTGTCTTCCTCTCTCCACCTTTCTCTCCTGAAGCTGCTGTTCCATGCAAAAGCATACTGCTACGAGATTCTCTAAACCAGTGGGACGTTCCTGCACTGCTAGTTCGTCCTTGAGGGCCTTGGACAAGCCCTGCCAGAAAGCCACCGTCAAGCCCTCGCCGTTCCAACCAGTCTCAGTGGCAATGGTACGGAATTCAAGCGCGTAGTGGGCCACAGTGCAGCCGGAGAGATGCATCGGGAGCGCTCACAGAAGGGCGTGGTATCATTCAGGTGGATCTTGTACTGGGCACTCTGGCTGCAGCCCACATCCATCTCGCTGAAGGAGAACACTTCCCGGCATTCCTCCAGTTAGGCACTTTCCTTTCATTCAGCGGACAGGGTGATTCCCTGAAGTCAAATGGCAGCTCGGCCGGCTGATCTTGCGCAGCGGCAGTGTTCACTTGAGCCCCTGTCTCGATGGGGGTAACTGGGTATATCCAACCAAGTCTTTGACCTTGGTTGAATGGCATGGTGTATGAGGAGATGTTCTGTTTGAACACATGATCATCCCCGGAATTGAAGACTTCCACTCTCGTACCTATGGCATAATCTTGTTCTCTCTAGAGAGAAGTAATGGTCGGCCTCATCACGACCTTGGTAGCAGTACACTGCATCCATTTACATTACTCCCCCTGGTGGTATCTTGGTCAACCCTGCTGTGTTATTAAAAAGATCACCATACCCCTCCTGGGGCACTCTTCCTTCAGTACCGGATGGATTAGTAGAGAAGACAGTGGCAGTTCGCTGGCCTCCTGTAAATAAGCTTGGATCTCCGCCTGCACCACATCGGCGTGAGTCCCCAAGATAATTGGGGAGCTGGGATGTTCTAAGGGCTCGGGAATATCAGAGCCTCCACTTCCATGGTGTGACACTTGCCGTTGTTCAACTGTGGTATATCCAGCCATACTTTCACCACGGCGTCGATGGGGCAGTCTTCATTGCTGAAACCCCACAGCTTCATCTTCTCTGCCGACTCCAGGGGCAGGGGCTTGAGATGTTGGTCGTAGAAGTGTTGATATATGATAGTCACTTGTGACTCGGTATCTAGCAAAGCTGAGGAGTACAGTAAATACCTTCCACGCAGACTCTGAAGATGGCTGCTGGCCCCACTCGACTGGGGGCCTCCTGTTGGGGTGCTTCATCAGGGCTAGACGCTGGGTCGCTTTCCAACGGCGGGAGATGTGATGTCAGTTGGGGGCACTGTGAGGGTCATGACCCTAGGGTTGGGGTCTTGGGCTTCGGACATTCCTTAGAGAAGTGTCCACCTTGACCACAGTTGTAGCAGCGGTCAGTGCGATCTTCTCTGGCACTGGATGAGAGAGCTAATCTCCTAGGCAGCAGGAAAGTCAGTACTGCTTCTGGGGGGTAGAATCCTCAGACTTCCCCTTGGCACTAGACTGTTTTTCTGGAGTTGCATTGCTCTCTCCTTTGGAGGAGTCCCGGGACGCGTTATGGGTCTGGAACCGCAAAATGGCCCCCTGGTCCTGGATTTGGTCCATTAGGTCCTCAAAATTGGGAGGATTCATGGTAGAGATCGTACAGCAAATCCAGGCCATGAGTGGGGTGTGAGCGACGCTCCTCGCAAGAATTGTCTGGTTCTATAATCATCTAGGTTGGCCATGCGATTGACCTTCTTGTTTGTGCATCATCTGAAGCCATCATAGGAAGTCGAATATGTCTTCCCCCTCCTTTTGCTTGAGGGCATGGAATTGGGCCAACAATGCAATTGGGTCGCCCTTCAGGCCATAGGCCTTGTTTAGTGCCTGGAGCAGGTCTTTAGCCTCAGCCTTTTCATGGCACTCACAGTACATTTGTAAAAGGTTGGCAGCTGTAGACATTCCACGATTCTTTGCCTCTTAACCGCGTCCATGCATGTCTACTCGGGCATTACGTGTACCACATCATCTCGCCATTCTTCAAATGCCTCTTCCCCCAGTGGTGTGGGCTATAGCCCAGGGAAGGCCTTCAACTTGCAGTAAGGTTGCACCGGGGCTAGCTGACCTATCTTTTCTGCAAGACTCCTACGAGTAACTGGGCGCCATCTACACTGCTGGTACTGTGGTGACTTGGTTCAGACCTTTGACTGCCAGCTTGGCTCTGGCTAGGGTTTTCTGGGGGATAGAAAGGTGGGGACACCCAACACTCTTCCACACCGGGGAGGAGTCTAAGGACCTCTGTTCATACGCTGCATTTGTGGTATTCTTTAGTTTTGGGTGGGCTTCCCCCTGGGGGAGCTTCAGGGAGCTGTTGAAATTGTGGTGCATTGTCCGTTGGGACATCACCATGACAGTCAACTAGCACTGTACGCCACAGATTGGATGCATCTCGTTTTATGTCATTGATGTTGGCTTTAGTGAACCCTGTTCTCTGTCTCAGGGTCGCGCATAGATCAGGCAAGGGTAGGGATACTGGAACCTGGCTGATGGCGACCACATGGATGGGCGACGCTTTGCGTCGTAGGGCCCACTTGTGAACACTGTGGCGTGACGGCAGGGACATATTCCCTTCTGGATGAGATTGTCTTAAATTTATATTGGGCACCCCAGGTCTACAATCTTAGCAGCGCCTACAAATGTAACCCCTTTTCCCTCATCATGGAAGAAACTACCAGTACTGCTGATACCTGTTTGGCTACCGTAAGGCCTGAGCCTCTGCCACTGGGAGCCTGGGGTGATATTTCGTTCAACTCCATGCAGCGCCTCCACATGTGAGGGATCCCAACGTGGTGGGATAAGCTCCTCACAGGAACAATACCAATAATACTCACACACATATATAATAACTGGTTTTACTGATCGCAGGATAATCAACCTGTACCCCACAGTATATATCCCCACACACAACCCCAATCCACCAGATGAGTTCCCAATGTACATAAGGTGCTTGGCACCAATATCCCTGATGTCCTTCCCAATGACAGGGCCAACCCAAAAGTGTGTGGAATAGCGCTATCGCATGAACTGTTGGTGCACTTGTTGAGGTACCTGCCCAGTGCTATACTCTGACTATCAGCAGCTACTGGGGAAATGTCCGTAACTATGGGCTTTCCCAGTACCAGCCACAACCCACTGTAACTCGGGCCTACCTGGGGCATAAGGGGGGTATCTGGCCACCTGCACCCAGACAGTACCTTACCCTCTGCGTCCCTTCACCGACTGAAGTGGTCCCAGGTGCGCCAAAAGTATCATTCTACTACTGCCGAGATTCTGCTAGCCCTATTGGCTGTCTGGCAACATGTGGTGCTGCAGCTTCTGGTGCTGCTGGGACTTGTAGTTCCCCTGCGAAGCTTATTATAATGGCCACCGCAACTACTGCCTTGTGCGCATGCGCACCACTCTTGAAATGACCGCCGCTACCTGTGTCGCACTGCGCATGCACTAAGATCTTCAATATGGCGGTGACCTCTACCCGGCACCTCCGCGATGCTCCTTTGGCTCCCTGAACCCTGCACGCCACTATACAGCCTCCCTGCAGTAGCCCGCTCATTCCCCCGCACCCGCAACAGAGGTAGGGTACAAGGGGGACCTGGCTACATTTGTTATATATATATATATATATATATATATATATATGTTATATATTATTTGTTAAATTTGATTGCATCAAGGCATTTGCTCCTAATGTCAAAATGTTCATAACAATATTGAGGATGTGAGAACGCTTTCTGTTTAAATACTGAACTTCTGGATGCATGCATCACAATAGGTTGTTGAAGGTATTTAAAGGACAATACAGTACTACCGCAGACAACTACTTAGGTGGTTCTCTTCTGGTAGCGGAGTAGGCTGTGAGAGAAAAGCTGTCCCGAGTGTGCAGGTGAGGGAGAGAGCCTTTGAGCCTGTTATATCATCCCTGATCTGACCTCTGAAAGTGATGTCACGATGTTGTGACATTGCAACGCACTACACGTTCACACGTGGTTTGGAAGCTCAGCAGAGGTGCTGCCTGGCAGTCCATACCAGTGGCTGCGCCTGGAAGGACGGGCGAATTATCCCCACAAAGCCTTTTCAGCTCCAAAGTCTCTACAGCCCGTGGTTTTATTACTACTTACGGACATCTGTAAGTGCGTTTTTATTGAATTGTGTGTCAAGTAAAAAAAAATATTACACTATGAGGTGTGCACCCTTTTCTCCTTTGTTTTTCCCTAAATTATAGGGAAAGTGGCCAAATTCTGGCGAAAAAGGCAAAGTTCCAACAAAAATTGTTAAAATTTCAAACAATGTGAAATTTAGCAAAAATATAAAATGCATCCATTTGGGTGCCAAAGGGCAGTGGCCTCAGGGTGCCATGGCTCCTCTGGCACATTGTGATCACATGACCACTTCTCAGAGCAATCACGTGATTTTGGCATCACTGAACCCAGAAACTCAAGAAGAGGAGATCATGTTGGAGTGCAGAACCCAATCTCCCCTGGAAGATAAACTGTTAAAACTGTTAATGTACAGAAACCACTACGTCATGGTATACCTAGAGTGCTAGACCCCGTGCACTGTGACTTCATCTTAGGGCAACACATGGGTTAAGAGAAAACCAAAAATGTGATTGCCAACCTTCACAGTTCTCTATTAATAGCTACCTTTCAGCCACACTAGTCATCACAAGTGATGGATAAACAATATCCCGTGTGGACAGGTTCAGAGATTGAGCTGTAAATACTCAAGGGAATCGGATTTTGTGATGCAAGCAAATGATCTAATAAAAACACTTACTGAGAGAGCATATAAGCAAAATTTGCTAGTCCTTATTACAGGGAGCACAAGCTCTAAACAGAGAAAATCTTTTAATTTAAAAATAAATGCAATTTACAGAAAACAATATTTTGTTTAGTACAAGCATCACAACCAATTTGTTCCATGTAAAAAAAAACATCAAAATATACTTGTCTGTAATCCTCTTTTAAAACAATTTATTAGGTACTAATAGAAAAGGGATCCTTGGGAGAGATTCTAATTTGAAAAATGTTCTCTCTCTGAGTATGCTAAAACAACCACCTGCATCAATTTTTTCAATCCTGGCTACTTGCCAAACTCAATGGATGTTTAAAATGTACAGTAGAAAGTGTAAGGCTTGCAACTTTGCGGCAGCATAAAATGCATGGTTCTCTTTTACATGTAACAGGAGAAAAATGTATGATTACGCCATTTATAAACTGTAAAATTGACTATGTTGTATATTTACAATGCTAATGTGAACTTTAATAAATTGGAAGAACAAAAAGAAGTTTCCACAGTAGTTCCAGATTTTTGTTAAAGGTCTCTGATAAAAATCTACAAGGTTTTGATTCAGAGGGATTAAATGTTTAAAAAGTAAACAGAGGGGTGGAAATAGACTTATGAAATAAAGCGCAATGAGTCCCATAGAGCTTACAATCGAATACATAAGGTGACTTGCGCAAGGTCACAAGGAGCTGACACAGGTATTTGAACTAGGCCATCCTTCTTCAAAGTCAGTGTTATGAGGGCCTTTATTCACTGAGTCACTCCTTTCCCAGAAGAAAACCAAAACAAGGTATAGATGCATTATTAGCTACAATTCAATGCAAATAAAAACCTCAGAAGAAAGGCCACCGAGAGGGGGATACAGCCTGACCTGGGGTCAGTCTTGGTCTTTTTGGCATATTACAACCACTCAATAACTATGCACTCTACCGCTCAACATCGTGGCAGACCACTCCCCGCATCACAAACATGACCAGTATGCACAGATAAATAGCAAGCAATAATACAGAATATATTTCTGCTTTAGACTAGGTGGTGATTGAGAGCCTCTACATGTACAGTACTGTATTCAATCTGTAAATACAAAAACATTTATGTTGCAAATGTGTTATATCAATAACGCCTTTTTGAAAGGGGTCCTAAATGCATAATTTCTAATAACAAAAGATGATTTATCAAAAAACCTGTTTTAAGGCAAATGTGTTGCCCATTTAAAGTAAAATATACAGAATATAATTATGTAAACCAGTGGTTCCCAATCTGTGCGCCGTGGCGCCCTGGTGCGCCGTGGCTTGCCTAGAGGGGCGTCGCGATTATCCCTCCCCACCATCCCTCCGATTATCCCTCCCCACCATCCTTCCTTAATGCCGGCCAGGCCGCAGGGGATTGGCTGCAGGTCAGAGGAAGCCGGGGGCGGGGCTTCCGCTTTGTGCAGAGCACACGGTGAGTGTGTGTGTCTGCCTTCCCGCTCCTGGCTCCTCTGTCTACACGGTGTCCCGTCCCCATCTGCCCCGGGTGATAGGAGAAGGTAGGGGGGTGCTGCGGGGGAGTTGTACATTTGCCTGTCCTGGAGGTGTGTGCAGGGGGAGGCGGGGAGCCGCCTGCACGGATCTCCTGCCTTTCCTCCTCCTACCCCCCAGTTACTCACATCTGTCGCTGCCTCTGCTCTCCACTGCTGGCCACTGTGTGTGTGTATATGTGTGTGTGTGTATCTGTGTGTTTGTGTGTGTATCTGTGTGTGTGTGTATCTGTGTGTGTGTGTGTGTGTGTGTGTGTGTGTATCTGTGTGTGTGTATCTGTGTGTATGTGTATCTGTGTGTGTGTGTATCTGTGTGTGTGTGTGTATCTGTGTGTGTGTGTGTGTGTGTGTGTGTGTGTGTGTGTGTGTGTGTGTGTGTGTGTGTGTGTGTGTGTGTCTGTATCTGTGTGTTTGTTTCTGTGTGTGTGTGTGTATCAGTGACTGTGTGCAGGGGGAGGCGGGGAGCCACCTGCATGGATCTCCGGCCTCTCCTCCTCCCTCCCACCCCCACCCCCAGTCAATCACATCCGTCGCTGCCTCTGCTCTCCACTGTGTGTGTGTATCAGTGAATGAGCTGTAGAAAGAGAACCGGGATGTCGGAGTCGGACCTAAAGAACGTGCAGGATCTGACCGTGGTGGTTCAGAATTTGCTTCAACAAATGCAGGACAAGTTTCAGACGACCGTGTATGTGTAACAGTGACTGTGTGTGTGTGTATCAGTGACTGTGTGTGTGTGTGTGTGTGTGTGTATCAGTGACTGTGTGTGTGTGTCAGTGACTGTGTGTGTGTGTGTGTTTCAGAGTGTGTGTGTGTGTGTGTGTGTGTGTGTGTGTGTGTGTGTGTGTGTGTGTGTGTGTGTGTGTGTGTGTGTGTGTGTGTGTGTGTGTGTGTGTGTGTGTGTGTGTGTCTGGGAGGGTGTGTGTCTGAGAGTCTGGGAGAGTGAGAGAGAGTGTGTCTGAGAGAGAGTGTGTCTGAGAAAGTAAGAGAGTGTCTGAGAGTGTGTCTGAGAGAGCGAGAGAGAGAGTGTCTGAGAGAGTGAGAGAATGTGTCTGAGAGAGTGAGAGTGTGTCTGAGAGAGTGAGTGAGAGTGTGTCTGAGAGAGTGAGTGTGTGTGTCTGTGAAAGTGTGTGTCTGAGAGAGGGTGTGTCTGAGAGAGTGTGTCTGAGAGAGAGTGTGTCTGAGAGAGTGAGAGAGTTTGTCTGAGAGGATGTGTCTGAGAGATTGAGAGAGAGTGAGTGAGTGAGAGAGTGTGTCTGAGTGAGTGAGAGTGTGTCTGCGAGAGTGAGTGAAAGTGTGTCTGAGAGAGTGTCTGAGAGAGAGTGTGTCTGAGAGAGTGAGTGAGAGAGAATGTGTCTGAGAGAGTGAGAGAGAGAATGTGTCTGAGAGAGTGAGAGAGAGTGTGTCTGAGAGAGTGAGTGAGAGAGAGTGTGTCTGAGAGAGTGAGAGTGTGTCTGAGAGAGAGAGAGAGAGAGAGAGAGAGAGAGAGAGAGAGAGAGAGAGAGAGAGAGAGAGAGAGAGAGAGAGAGAGAGAGAGAGAGAGAGAGACAGTGTGCCAGAGAGTGAGAGAGAGAGTGTGTCTGCGAGAGTGAGTGAGAGTGTGTCTGAGAGAGTGAGTGAGAGACTGTGTGTCTGAGAGAGTGTGTCTGAGAGAGTGAGAGAGAGTGTGTGTCTGAGAGAGTGTGTCTGAGAGTGAGTGAGAGAGTGTATCTGAGAGTGAGTGAGAGAGAGTGTCAGAGAGTGAGAGAGAGTGTGTCTGAGAGAGTGTGTGTCTGAGAGAGTGAGAGTGTGTGTCTGAGAGAGTGAGAGAGTGTGTCTGAGAGAGTGAGAGTGTGTCTGAGAGAGTGGGAGAGTGTGTCTGAGAGAGAGAGAGAGTGTGAGAGAGTGAGAGAGAGAGAATGTGTGAGTGAGAGAGTGTGTCTGAGAGAGTGAGAGAGTGTGTCTGAGAGAGAGAGAGAGAGTGTGAGAGAGTGAGAGAGAGAGAATGTGTGAGTGAGAGAGTGTGTCTGAGAGAGCGAGAGAGAGAGAGTGTGTCTGAGAGAGTGAGTGAGAGTTTGTCTGAGAGAGAGTGTGTCTGAGAAAGTGTGTCTGAGAGAGAGAGTGTGTCTGAGAGAGTGAGAGAGTGTCTGAGAGAGTGAGGGAGTGTGTCTGAGAGTGAGTGAGAGTGTGTCTGAGAGAGTGTGAGAGAGAGTGTGTCTGATAGAGTGAGAGAGTGTCTGAGAGAGTGGGAGAGAGAGAGAGTGTCTGAGAGTGTGAGAGAGTGTGTCTGAGAGAGTGAGAGAGAGAGTGTGTCTGAGAGAGTGGGAGAGAGAGTGTGTCTGAGAGAGTGAGTGAGTGTGTGTTTGAGAGAGTGAGTGAGAGTGTGTCTGAGATAGTGAGTGAGTGTGTCTGAGAGAGTGAGTGAGAGTGTGTCTGGGAGAGAGAGAGTGTGTCTGAGATAGTGAGTGAGTGTGTCTGAGAGAGTGAGTGAGAGTGTGTCTGGGAGAGAGAGAGTGTGTCTGAGAGAGTGAGAGAGAGTGTGTCTGAGAGAGTGTCTGAGAGAGTGTGTGTCTGAGAGAGTGAGAGAGTGTGTCTGAAAGAGTGAGAGAGTGTGTGTGTCTGAGAGAGTGAGTGTCTGAGAGAGTGTGTCTGAGAGAGTGAGTGAAAAAGAGTGTGTCTGAGAGTGAGAGTCTGAGAGTGTGTCAGAGAGTGAGAGAGAGTGTGTTTGAGAGAGTGTGTGAGAGAGTGTGTCTGAGAGAGCGAGAGAGAGTGTGTGTGAGAAAGCGAGAGAGAGTGTCTGAGAGAGCAAGAGTGTGTGTCTGAGAGAGTGAGAGAGAGTGTGTCTGAGAGAGTGAGAGAGTGTGTCTGAGAGAGTAAGTGTGTCTGAGAGAGTAAGAGTCTGAGAGTGAGAGAGATTGTGTGAGAGAGTGAGAGAGAGTATGTGTGAGAGAGTGAGTATGTGTGAGAGAGAGTGAGAGAGAGTGTGTCTGAGAGAGAGAGTGTGTCTGAGAGAGAGAGTGTGTCTGAGAGAGTGAGAGAGTGTGTGTCTGATAGAGTGTGTGCCTGAGAGAGACACCAACTGCGCACTGCAACTGTTAGGTATGTATATACAAATTAGTTTTTACTTTGGGCGCCGCGGAAAAATCCTGATCGCCTTGGGGAGCCTTGAACTGAAAAAGTTTGGGAACCACTGATGTAAACGACCGGAAATCCCACAAGGGGGAAGTAAAGCGGTGTACTGCTTAAAGATGATGGAGGCTGGATCGCGTGAAAAAAAATCAATTTATTCTAACATGGCAGCATACAAATCAGGGAACATAGAGGACACTCTTATGCATTTTGCATTGTCCAGCGCTTTGTCAAAGCTCTGCACAGTGCGAAATGCATAAGTGTCCTCTATGTTCCCTGATTTTTATGCTGCCAGATTAGAATAAATTGATTTTTTTCACGCGATCCAGCCTCCATCATCATTGAGCAGTGAACTGCTTCACTTCCCCTTTGTGGGACTTCCGGTCATCTATTCCCTTTAGCCGTGTGCATGCCAGACACGGACAACTTTGTGGAAGTTATGAGTATCCTATACCACTGTTATTGATATTTCAAACTATTTAGGACTGTTCCTACTCCAGGAGTTACATACCCCTAGCCACATAGGGATCTGTCCGTTGCTCACAGCCATGAGTCTATGAATAGTCCCCCTGGGCAACATACTATGGAGCTTGTTATCTTTCCACAATAGGAGTTATTTGTTATATACATACTGAATATCTTTAAATACAGTGGACCCACAGCTGTGTTTATTTTTCCGATGCACTGGCACTGGATTCTCTGCTCCAGGATTTATACATGTAATTATGTAAAGAATATGTGGATTTGCAAGCAACGCAGGTCCTGACATTGATGGCTATTACAATAACTAAATTGTAATTTGATGCTGTTACAGACAGAAAGAGAGTAGCATTTAAAGGAATCCAGTTTAGAAATGTCTTGTCTGGTATCTGGAAGTGTAATCTGTCCTCATCACATTCTGGGAAACTCTACAAACTCTTTTGTTGACCATCATTGCTAGTAACTGACAAATAGGCCTAAAAAAAGGACTATAATGTCTGGTAACATGTATTTTAAGGTGCTTGCTATTCAAAGAGAAGATAAAGTAGTGATGAAGGCTGTCTTTCCTAGGCTTCCAGAACTGAACCTTACAGAAATGAATCACACTACTGTTCCTGTCTCCAGAAATCTATTGTGCAATTTATTTAAGGAAATATATTGTCTTGCTCTTAGCAACACCTACAGGTGTATATGTTACCATGAAGAATTATGGATATGGCAAAGGTGTTAGCTATATTATATAGCAACATATTTTTGGTATGTGTTATAGGAAATTGAGTCACGTTTGTCTTTAAGGCAAAATGTACTACAATGAATCTTGGGATAGTGCCATCTACATTTTCTTCCTTTTCACTAATACCTAAAAAAATATAGCCTATACAGTATTTAGGTCATTCCTAAATTAGGTGACTTCCTCTGGATCAAAATACTGTAATTGCAAATATAGAGAAATATCTGTTGTCTAAAACTCACATAGGTTGAACATGAAGGACATATGTATTTTTTCAACCTCATCTACTAAGTAACTGTATGTAATTATAAAGTCATGATTAAGTCATTTTTATTGAATTAAAAGAATCTATTTTTTTCACTTATATTTTGTATATCAGCAAAGATTTTCCTATGTGTGTAATGTTAGGCTTTACATCACCGTGTATCAAACATATTTAGAATTTTACTCAAAAAGCTTTTCACTTTTTAAATGCGCAATGTTAAAGAGTTAGAAATAAGACTGTTGTGCTGAAATATGAATTTTGCATTCTCTCAGTGTATATAACAGACAAACAGTACAGTACAATGACTTGTAAGAATCTAACTGCTAGACTAACTACTTTGTTGCAATACAAATCTGGAGAGTATATTTGGCAAGTATCTTTTTTCCTTTCATGATGACTTTAGTAAGAGGCTGATAAATGGTGCACCTTCTGTGTGTGAGTTGGAGATGGAGCAGATGTAATTGCACTTGTCACCACATGGTAACGAGGGACATTATGCACTTAATGCAGTTTGCAAAATTGTGCAATATTGTTACTTACGTCTCCATTTGTTTTAATAAAACCACAGTACATCTCGCAATAAACATTGTTGGCAGTGGTAACACGATATCCTGTGTTAACATGTGCAGTGAAATCTGCTACATATATACATTATATAAAAATTGGGAAATTGATTAATTAGAAAATAAAAATCACTTATTTAGCACTCCTATAATAAGGAACACTAAATACAATAAACAACTTTGATGTAAAAGGTCAGGCTAATACAGTAGGATTATATTACAGATGCAGCCATGAGTATCCAAACACTTGCCTTGGAAAATCTGGGGCAATCTCCCAGTAAGGCTGCAACATTTCGTAGCCAGACTAACGGCTCATCGGATGAACACAATGGGGGTTCTTGCAGTCACATTCAGACTTAATGGGACTGCAAGAACTCCTGCTGTGTTAATCCGATGGGCCATTAGTCTGGCATGACTATATAGGTGTATCAAAGAGGATACACTAAAGAATCCCTTTGGTAGGCGCACCGCAGACCTTTATGTAAATTACCACAGCAAACCAGGTAATCATACCATAAGCCACTGAGCTAAGGACAATCTATATAAAAGACGCAACTACAGGCGCGGATGCAGTAATAGCATATAGGCTATCAAAGCAGTAAAACCACACTCTATTCATAAGCTATAGTGGGTATTAGGTAGACCATATAGACCCTTTAGTGTCTATTTTTAATAAAGTACACTCTACTGACTACGAGAGCGTACATTGTTTTAACTACACGTTCACCGAATTTAATTAAAGAATACTGTTTATTTCACCCCTGACCGTTTATTACATAAAGGTCTGCGGTGCGCCTACCAAAGGGATTCTTTAGTGTATCCTCTTTGATACACCTATATAGTCATTTCTGACCTATCCCTAGGCAGCATGCCTCCTCCACCAAGGGGTATCAGAGCGAGGTTTCCTTCTATAGTATCGCCATTAGTCTGGCTGCAGAAATCTCACTGAAATGTTGCATCATTACAGGGAGATTGCCCCAGATTTTCCAAGGCAAGTTTTCGGATACTCGTGGCTGCATCTGTATGTTCATGCAACATACAGATTGGACAACATAATTATCAGAGACATACTGTACAGTACTGTTATTGTATTACTGAGATTTTTCTTCTTTAACAAAAGTCAACCAAGAAATAAGAATAAAATGCCACAGAAGCAACAATTAAAAAAAAGTTAATTCCAAGTTTTTTAATGTTGCCTTTGTCTTCTTTTGTGTGCTCTTGCTCCAAATAAGAAGTTAAATTGTGCCAACAATAATGTACTATTATATGTCCTACCATCAGAATTTTGCTTCAAAATCAAGAATCACCTCCAAGCATGCTACAGGCAATAGGGAATATATTCTACAGGATTGCAGAAATGTATTTTTCCATGTACAATTTGATCTCATTTGTGTGGAGAAGGAAGGACCGCAATACCTGCCAGTGAAAAATCCTTGATCTAAAGTATTACTAAAGTGAAGGAGAAATAGCAACAATTTAAAATGTTTGTATTTATAGAAGCAAGAATCACCAAGCCTTACACTTTTTCCTCGTACCAAATTTCTGTGTCATTCAATAAATTCTGAAACCAGAATGCTGACATGACAGAAACGTGTAATTAGTATATTATGTGGGAGGGAAATTAAAAAATGTACTGTATAAACAGTACGTATGCAGAAGCAAGGGCATATTTGACTGAATTAACATTGTTAGAGTTGATAACTCATGGTGCTTTGTACCTCATTGGTAAACACCAAGACATGACATGCTGTACATAACAATAATGTACCTAATAGAAATAAGCTTAGTTATCATAATCCTTTTAGGTATGGGTGTTGCATATGAAAATAACATACTGCAGGCACAGACTTTAAAGTTTATCTACATCCCTACAGTACATACTCTCATACTCACTGTTGTCAGAAAATTTGCACTTCTGTAGGTCTACATTTTTCCAGCCATATGTCTTATATGTTAGAGATAACAAAATACAATACAATACATGTGTAAAACATGTTTTTTTCAGCTAACATAGTCTGAGAATACAAAAATTGCAACATTAATAGGGCGTTGAAAAGAAAATATTTGATTCATGAGCAGTATTTATGCTTTTTGACATCTTTTATATAGATAAAATTTTTTTTTACCAATGTAGACTTTAGTGTCTAACTGCATATAACAGTGTTATAAATGTTATAAATCAAGATTATTGTTTTCTCTACTTTCTGCAAGGAAAAGTTTAGTGGCTGGCTTTTAACCTTGTTCTCAAATCGTAATTTCTTAATATCAATTATAGAAAGAGCAACAGTAACATTTTCTTCCTACTGACAAACATTATGCCATACAGTGTATGCAGTCTACCACATACCAGAGTAACATTAATATATGAAACACATTTTTTCAGCAAAATTGATAATTCAGGATTCACATAAATGTTCCAATAGATTAAGAATAAAAAATGTTTATGACTCATGTTTTACTCAGATTTTATACACATATAGTTTTTTTATACTGTAGTACAGGTGTGCGCAAACTGGGGGGTTACAGAGGCCCCGCGCTCTTCCCCAAGGGATTTTAATTAAATGCCGGGGGACCGCGCATGGCCTCTGTAACTCACTTACCTTGATTCAGCCGACTTGGGGCGATACATCGCCATGGAAATGTGGCGTCAAAATCCGCTGTGGGGTCATGTAACTAGGCATCACATAACCCTGTGACGTCATTTGACTCTGGCACAAATGTTAGGGGGGGGGGGCGCGAGCACTGGGGAGAGCAAGCAGGGGGGCACAGCACCAAACATTTGCGCACCCCTGCTGTAGTACTGTATATGAATTCACTACAAAATGGGAAATGGAGCATTTGCTTACCATTACTATATAATTGTGGACCAGATCAACAGAAGTGCGTTAAGCAAAGGTTCATAACATCACATTGTGTTCCTTGTGGGTAACACATAGCCACCAAGCTAATCATATGCAAAAACAAAGGTGATATATCTAATTAATGTGAAGTATGTCTTTTTAACATACTGTACGTTACTTGATAAATGCCACCAATGCAACCTGGGTCTGGGCAATTTCCACAGGACTGCAGTGTTACATGCTTTTTGTGTTACAGTGCATGCTAACTTAAATCATCTGAATATAAATGACTTATTCACATTATGTTATTTCCCAGGTACACAATGTCTCCAACTGTTGTACAAAGGAGTGTTTAGGAAGGCATATTGATCAATGACTCCTGTACTGAAATAGTTTCTTTGTGGATCTGGTCCACAGTTGCATATTCCGGCTCACAGAATTGCATACTGTACAGTACTACATCCTTTCTGTTAAGTCGTTGCCTTTGTAACTATATTCTTTATTTCTCTTCACACTTCACTTAAAGCAGCCGTCTATGCTGCCCTTTTTATTTTTTTCTGTTACATAAATCAGGCTCATTCCAGAGACAATCCGCATTCATCCAACCTCCTGGGAAGCCCTAGTTCCTAAAATAGAGTATTTGCACATTTAACAACTGACTATAATTCTAATAATCAAATGGATGCAAGTGTCAGTCTCTCTCCGGCAGGCAATAGAAAGCCACAAAGTCATTGTGAGATTATGAGGTCTATGTACTGTATCAATGTAGAGAAAAGAGGATTTACATTCAGGGGAACCTGGTTCAAATTCCTTTGTCAGTTCCTTGTGACCTTGGGCAAGTCACTTTATCTCCCTGTGCCTCAGGCACTAAAATCATTGATTGTAAACCCTACGGGGCAGGGACTGTGTCTGTAAAAATTCCTATATGCTGTGTACCGGACACTATTCTGCAATTGTGAAGCACTTTCAGTCCCATTGGGAGGAAAGCGCTATATGAAATAAAGTTGTTTTGTTGTTTAGACACACTGCTCCATGTGCTACATATTTTTTAATTATTTTATTTCATAAAATGTTTTACCAGGAAAAAATACATTGAGAGCTACCTCTCATATTTAAGTATGTCCTGGGTAGAAAGTTATGTTGACAATACATGGTTACATTAAATTTACAGAGGTTAAAAGTTATGTTTACAGACCGTTCATGGACAGTTGGCCCTTAGTCTGTAAGGTCTGATAGCACAGATGAAGTGCTATCGTTATTAAAATTCCCAAAGTTGACTTTAATGGGACTTTTCATGTGAGAGCACTATCTGCGCTATCATACCTTAAAGAATAAGGGCCAAAAAGTGTTATTGGCATATGTAATAGTTACAAACAGGATTCAAATGTGTGAAAGCTGAAGTCTTGCAAGAACTCAGACTGGTGGTGGCTTTAAGAGTCTCTGGTAGGTTATTCTAGTTGTGAGGTGCGCGGTAAGAGAAGGAAGAGCGATTTAATTCTTTGTTAAACCTTGGGACCGTGAACAGTCTTTTGGGGTCAGATTTAAGGTGATACTGCACCGACACACTTTATTCGAGCAAATACCCAGTATGTACCTGGCAGATACCTGGAATGCGCCGCTCCTCACCTCTGACAAGCCCCGTTGCGTTTGCCTTCCCAGCCTGGGTTCATGCCTGGCTGACGGGCGGCTGATCTGTTAAATGATAATGATTAGGATTTAATAGGCTGCAATGCTTCGCGTGTCTACCAGATGGCATAAATTCATGAATTGTAATGCAGTATATATATATATATACTGTGCAGTATTGCAGCCAGCGGGAATAAAATGCTTCAATCCCTGCCTGGAAAATAACCCAATGCACTCGGGCAGAAAACAGTCACAAACCTCAATACACCCGGGTATACCCGAATTCGTGGGACTAGCCGAGCTCGAATAAAGTGTGCCGCCAGTGTATGTGCTGCGTGTGGTAGGGGTGAGGAGTTTGTTCAGACAGCTGGGTAACTTGTCCAAAATGTATTTGTAGGCAACACAGGAAATATGGCCCTTATTCAGAAAGCCTCGATAAGGCCCTTATCGAGCACTTATCGACCAAAATGTCTACTGGTATTCAGATAGCCTCGATAAGTGCTCGATAACGGCCTGTATCGACGCAAAATTTTATCTCCGTCCGAAATTGGCTGACTGAGCAGCGATCAGGCCCTTATCGACCATTTTCGGAGGGTTGATAAACTCCCGCTATTCAGAGACCCGCGAGTCGGGTGTCGCGGCCTATCGCAGCCCTAAAAAACGATTTTCTCCCCAAATCCAATTCCCCACAAAATTGTTGGACAATTGGTGGGGAGATGGCCTCGATGAGCTGCGATGGGTCGGGACTTCGAAAAAATCAGGGCCCTTTCCTGCCTCGGATTGATGACGGGGGTCTCCGGAGCTGAGAGCCATTAATAACAGCTCCGGACCCCCCCGGCATGCATCCGATGCAGGAAACATGCATGTACAGCAACTTCATTACCTTAGCGGCTACCCGCTAAGGCAATGAAGGGGTTAAACACCCGTGCCAGGCTTACTGTAATAAACATACAGTACAATACAATACAGTGGCTAGCGGGGGTGAGTGAAGGGGGAATTTGGCCCTTAGTGGCTGTCTAGGCATTGCGGGGGGCTGGCGGGGAGAGTTAACCCCTTCATTACCTTAGCGGTTATTGTGGCTGTTAACCATTGTGAGGGTAAATGTGACATCACAAGCCATATTTAAGGCCGTGACGCCTCATTTGAGCCCAAAAAGCCGACGAGACAGCATCGGCTGGGATTTAACATGGGGTTTTATGGATTGACAGATGAAGAAAGAAGATAAAGAACAACAAGAAATGGTTACAGATGAAGATAGAAGACGGTGAGTAAAGAAAGAAAAAAGAAGATTTGGGTACCTGAGCAGGATCCTGATGGCGGATGGCATCGGATGCTGTTGTAGGCCTTCAAGGTACGTGAGCTTCCTGTTACCCCGGGAGTCGGAGGGCCACCGCTTTTAATGGTAAGTAAGATATTCAATGTTTGTAAATGTCTCTTTTTACAGGTGTATTCTTTGGATGTGATTTTTTATTTTTTGGGGGAGGCACATTGACTGGTAATATATTAATCTGTACCTCTTTAGGGTACAGATTAATACATTATTATGCCAATATTTGGGGGGCATTTCTCGCTTGTTATTGCAGTTATTGATGTGGATGTGATTGTTTGTTTATGGTTAATGTAAGAAAAGGTTTGCGATTGGTGTTCGCTTGTACTTAAAGTTATATTATGTTAGCTAATGTGTTTTATGGATACTTCAGAGATAGTTTTAATGTATTTATTTGTCTTTTAATGGTTACATAATTAATGTAGGATTAATTCATTGTTTACATTGGTTAGTGTTACTATTCATTTTGAGTTGCTTTAGGGATTAATTGGTTTGATTGGGTAATGGTTTAATTAATTCATTGTTGATGTTGTAATTGCTTCTATTGATTGGATTAGCTGGCTACTGATTTTATTTAGTGAAGTGTGTTTTTTGGGAGTATAGTTAGGTTTTATTACTGTGTGTCTTGTGTATTACTGTATTTTTATTAGGGTGCCCATTGAGTGCTATAGAGGCTTATCATGCCCATATTATTATTATATGGGTATGATGTACCACTATACTACTCAATGGGTACAGGGTGGGTATAGTCAGTCTGGGATTGGTGCTTAGGCCTCCCGGGTCAGGGTGGGATAACCCCTTAATAGCTATAGCGGTTAGGAACCACTAAGGTGATTAAGGGGTTAGGGGCCATTACAATGTCTTTATTATGTATATATGCTTTCTGGCAATGGAGGACAGAGGGACCTGCTGTTGTGGTAAGTATAAGTGTATGGGCTTTATTCAGAGAACATTCATAAAAAAAATCGCCAGGGAATGTAAAATGTTTTTTTTTTGGGCATTGCTATCACGGTATTCAGAAAGGCTCGAATACCAATGATAGCAACATGCCCACAACTGGTGAGTTGCTGCCAGCGAGAGCCTCGAGCCTCTGCAAAGGCAAAAACCAGCGATTCATTTCTGCTGCAGAGAGAGCTTCTCTGAGAGAGCCTCCTCTCCCAGCTGAAATGTCGCCCGAAATTATTTATTTAAATATCCATTCCTTTAATAGTGTAGAGGTGCAGGGGGTCTCCGGAGCTGAACCACGTTGGTTTTATGTCCGGGGACCCCCTGCTTCCCGAGATACAGGCCTCTTTATGGGGTGCCGGTATCTCCTATGCAAGGAAATGTCCCGGTCACGTGACGCGGGACATTTCAATGCAGAGGGATACCGGCACCCCATAAAGGGGCCTGTATCTCGGGAAGCAGGGGGTCCCCGGACATAAAACCAACGTGGTTCAGCTCCGGAGACCCCCTGCACCGACACACTTTATTCAAGCAAATACCCAGTATGTACCTGGCAGATACCTGGAATGCGCCGCTCCTCACCTCTGACAAGCCCCGTTGCGTTTGCCTTCCCAGCCTGGGTTCATGCCTGGCTGACGGGCGGCTGATCTGTTAAATGATAATGATTAGGATTTAATAGGCTGCAATGCTTCGCGTGTCTACCAGATGGCATAAATTCATGAATTGTAATGCAGTATATATATATATACTGTGCAGTATTGCAGCCAGCGGGAATAAAATGCTTCAATCCCTGCCTAGAAAATACCTCAATGCACTCGGGCAGAAAACAGTCACAAACCTCAATACACCCGGGTATACCCGAATTCGTGGCACTAGCCGAGCTCGAATAAAGTGTGTCGCCAGTGTGATCTGGGCATGACGGCTGTCCGCAATTTCATAGAATGTCCAAGAAGCTCAATACTTACAACCACTTTTATTATGGAATCAATACTTTTTTTACTCACTCACAATTATTTTCTTTTTGATCACAAATTTTATCTGCAACTTCGGGGGACGGCAATGGGGACAAGTTTTGCCCCCTCCTATGCCAACCTTTTCATGGGGTGGTGGGAGAACAATTTTATCTTTTGTAGCACAAATCCTTACAGGCACAATATTATTTTCTATAAGCGTTTTATTGACGATCTTATTTTTATTTGGCACGGGAACACTGACACTTTATTAGAATTTATAGAATATTTAAATAACAACACTTTTGATATTCACCTCACTATTAATTACCATACCCATCATATTAGCGACCTGGACATTCTATTTTACATAGACATCAATCAAAAAATACAATCTGATATTTATAAGAAACCAAATTCCCGGAATTCATTTCTTAGAGCGAACAGTTGCCACCCCAGATCTGTGATCAAGGGAATACCCAAGGGTCAGTACCTCAGACTGAGGCGGAACTGTTCAACTCTTGGCAGTTTCGTGACTCAGTCTGAGGAGCTGACAAATAAATTTGTTGAGAGAGGATATGATCGGGAGACCCTCCAGACTACACTACAGGAGGTCAAAGAAATTGAACGAGCAACAGTAATGCCGTCTGTGTCCAGAATGAGGAGGGGGGGCGTACACACTGAAACAAAAAGAGACAACCAAGAGGACGGGACCTGTCCGTTGTTTATTTCACAATATAGCAAATCAAGCAGTCAAGTAAATAAAATTGTGAATAAGCATTGGGAACTATTAAGGATGGATCCAATTCTTAAGGAATATATAGACAAGGGTCCTAAATTTGTATACAGAAGAGCCAAGACATTGGCTACATTTCTATCCCCCAGTGTAGTATCAGCACCAGTTAAGAGCTCAGATCATTTTGTGACCAAAGGATCCTTTAGACGCAATCATTGCAACATGTGTCAGTACATGAAACCCGCACGGCATATCTTCTCCCACAGTCCACACAAACGCCACACTATACACAATTTTATTAATTGTAATACGACATTTGTAGTGTATCTCATCACTTGTGGCTGTGGGAGGAGATATGTCGGCAGGACCACAAGGGAGTTAAAAATAAGGATGCAAGAACATTGCAGGCTGATACGCAAAAAAGAGATGGAACACCCTGTCTCCAAACATTTTTCGGAATGTGGGCAGGGAGGCATCAGTAACTTCTCATTTGTAGGCATTGAGAAGATAATCAGAAAAGAAAGAGGGGGTAACACCGTGAAAACATTAGACTGTAGAGAATCCTACTGGATATTTACATTAAGAACTAGGTTCCCTGATGGAATGAATGTAGAATGGAATATCAACCATTTTCTTAAATGAGTGTTATCTGTCATTGAAAAAACAATATAGAAAACAGTATATTATACCTCAGTCTACAAATCGATCCAAAAATATGATTAAAAGCCTTCAATTGAGATTTATTCATACCCCTATATAACACAAGTATGGCCTGAGTAAAACAATATACATCTCCATGAAGATATATCCATACCCTGTCCTATACATTTAAGGTAAAGCAATATTTACAATTGGTATTTCGGATTTTTCTAGAAAACTGAATTTGAAGCATTATAAGACAAATTTCTAACATAGCCTCCACTTCTTGTTTTATGATTAAACTACTTATATCTGAGGTATTATATCACTTATAAAAAGTTTTCATGGTCAGGTTAAGTTGTTTAAAATTATAATGTATATTATGTACGACACTCCACATTAAACAGAAATGTATTGAATGTTAAACCTATATGATTATTATTTCCATCCAGCGGGGCATGCAATTTGCTGTTGTCTATTTGAGGCACAAGACACATTTGTTGCTTTTTTAACATGTTTTTATTGCTTAATTTTAACATTTAAGCTTTTTGATTAATATAATTTTTAATAATAAACTGTCTTGTTATATGTTTTTCTTTTCCTTAAAGTGTAATTATATAATTTTTTTGTTTATCAAAAGTATTCATGTTTGTTTTTGTATGCATCTGTATATTCATATTTTGCCCATATGTATTTTTCTTTATAATACAGCTCACTGCCTCACATCCCCCAGCTTAAATCAATATCAGTTTTTATTATTAGTTTTTTCCACATCACTACATCCTCTGTACCCTGTTGTGGGGTAGGGATGTAATTTATTGATTTAACATTATGGGGAAGCCTCAGCGCATGCGCGGGGCATGGAGGAGGGGGTGTTACCCTGTATCAGTCAGAGGCGTGCCTGCGCGTGTGGAACCGCCCGGAGGGGCGTGTGTCTCCTGTATGACACGGCTGACGGTAGCAGGGGATCCCTGGCACTCTGGCGTCGCGCGCATGCACGGGGATTAGTTATACCATAGAGGTGATCATAGAGTATTCTGGTGCCGCGCGCATGCGCGAAGACTACGATCCTCATTGGCTAACACACATCTAATGACGTCACAATTTGGCGCGAAATTAGGCAGTCAGCTGTATTTAAACTGTTGGTTTTAACATACACAGCACTTCTTGATAAAGTTCCTTTGAACGAAACGCGTTGAAGGTTTGCTGTTGTCCCACACCATGAATTGTTAAATAAAGGACCTAATATTTTTTGCAAGACCTGCTCCTTCTTAACTGCTGTGCGCTGCACACCCTGGCTTTGAACGGAGGACAGAGGGACCTGCTGTTGTGGTAAGTATAACTGTATTTATTTATTTTATTGATGTATGCTAATGCAGTGTTTAATAATGGGCAAATAATCTATTATCCATATCTGGATAATAGTTATTTTGCCCATTACTGTACTGTATGGGTTTGGGCGGAGGTGGGGGGCGTGTATTGATCTGTTTTAAATATTTATTTAAATATCCATTCCTTTAATAGTGTAGAGGTGCAGGGGGTCTCCGGAGCTGAACCACGTTGGTTTTATGTCCGGGGACCCCCTGCTTCCCGAGATACAGGCCCCTTTATGGGGTGCCGGTATCCCTCTGCATTGAAATGTCCCGCGTCACGTGACCGGGACATTTCCTTGCATAGGAGATACCAGCACCCCATAAAGAGGCCTGTATCTCGGGAAGCAGGGGGTCCCCGGACATAAAACCAACGTGGTTCAGCTCCGGAGACCCCCTGCACCTCTACACTATTAAAGGAATGGATATTTAAATAAATAATTTCGGGCGACATTTCAGCTGGGAGAGGAGGCTCTCTCAGAGAAGCTCTCTCTGCAGCAGAAATGAATCGCTGGTTTTTGCCTTTGCAGAGGCTCGAGGCTCTCGCTGGCAGCAACTCACCAGTTGTGGGCATGTTGCTATCATTGGTATTCGAGCCTTTCTGAATACCGTGATAGCAATGCCCAAAAAAAAAACATTTTACATTCCCTGGCGATTTTTTTTATGAATGTTCTCTAAATAAAGCCCATACACTTATACTTACCACAACAGCAGGTCCCTCTGTCCTCCATTGCCAGAAAGCATATATACATAATAAAGACATTGTAATGGCCCCTAACCCCTTAATCACCTTAGTGGTTCCTAACCACTATAGCTATTAAGGGGTTAACCCACCCTGACCCGGGAGGCCTAAGCACCAATCCCAGACTGACTATACCCACCCTGTACCCATTGAGTAGTATAGGGGTACATCATACCCATATAATAATAATATGGGCATGATAAGCCTCTATAGCACTCAATGGGCACCCTAATAAAAATACAGTAATACACAAGACACACAGTAATAAAACCTAACTATACTCCCAAAAAACACACTTCACTAAATAAAATCAGTAGCCAGCTAATCCAATCAATAGAAGCAATTACAACATCAACAATGAATTAATTAAACCATTACCCAATCAAACCAATTAATCCCTAAAGCAACTCAAAATGAATAGTAACACTAACCAATGTAAACAATGAATTAATCCTACATTAATTAATATAACCATTAAAAGACAAATAAATACATTAAAACTATCTCTGAAGTATCCATAAAACACATTAGCTAACATAATATAACTTTAAGTACAAGCGAACACCAATCGCAAACCTTTTCTTACATTAACCATAAACAAACAATCACATCCACATCAATAACTGCAATAACAAGCGAGAAATGCCCCCCAAATATTGGCATAATAATGTATTAATCTGTACCCTAAAGAGGTACAGATTAATATATTACCAGTCAATGTGCCTCCCCCAAAAAATAAAAAATCACATCCAAAGAATACACCTGTAAAAAGAGACATTTACAAACATTGAATATCTTACTTACCATTAAAAGCGGTGGCCCTCCGACTCCCGGAGTAACAGGAAGCTCACGTACCTTGAAGGCCTACAACAGCATCCGATGCCATCCGCCATCAGGATCCTGCTCAGGTACCCCAATCTTCTTTTTTCTTTCTTTACTCACCGTCTTCTATCTTCATCTGTAACCATTTCTTGTTGTTCTGTATCTTCTTTCTTCATCTGTCAATCCATAAAACCCCATGTTAAATCCCAGCCGATGCTGTCTCGTCGGCTTCTTGGGCTCAAATGAGGCGTCACGGCCTTAAATAGAGCTTGTGACATCACATTTACCCTCACAATGGTTAACAGCCACCTGATTGGCTGTTAAAACCATGTGCAGACTTAATTTTTTTTTTTTGCCGTGACGTCACTTAAAGGGAATGATGCCAGCCAATCAGAATGGCTGTGCTTCATTTACCTTTAACATGACGTCGGTAAATCCAAGATGGCCGCTGTGTCACAAGGTATTTCAGCCAATCAGCGTGTGGAATTGGTTCCCACGATCTGATTGGCTGAAATACCTTGTCACACAGCGAGTTGCTTTAGGGATTAATTGGTTTTATTGCGTAATGGTGTAATTAATTCATTGTTGATATTGTAATTGCTTCTATTGATTGGATGAGCTGGCTACTGATTTTATTTAGTGAATTGTGTTTTTTGGGAGTATAGTTAGGTTTTATTACTGTGTGTCTTGTGTATTACTGTATTTTTAATAGGGTGCCCATTGAGTGCTATAGAGGCTTATCATGCCCATATTATTATTATATGGGTATGATGTACTACTATACTACTCAATGGGTATAGGGTGGGTATAGTCAGTTTGGGGTGGGTGCTTAGGCCTCACGGGTGAGTGAAGGGGGTATTAGCCCTAAGGATGGGTGTTTAGACCATGCGGGGGGGTAGTGGTTGGGTTAACCCCTTTATTACCTTAGCGGTATTAACCGCAAAGGTAATGAAGGGGTTAACTCCCCCCGCAACCCCCCCGCAATGCCTAAACAGCCACTAAGGGCCAAATTCCCCCTTCACTCACCCACGCTAGCCACAGTATTGCATTGTACTGTATGTTTATTACAGTAAGCCTGGCACAGGTGTTTAACCCCTTCATTGCCTTAGCGGTTAGCCGCTAAGGTAATGAAGTTGCTGTACATGCATGTTTCCTGCCTCGGATGCATGCCGGGGGGGTCCGCAGCTGTTATTAATGGCTATCAGCTCCGGAGACCCCCGGCATCAATCCGAGGCAGGAAAGGGCCCTGATTTTTTCGAAGTCCCGACACATCGCAGCTCATCAAGGCCATCTCCCCACCAATTGTCCAACAATTTTGTGGGGAATTGGATTTGGGGAGAAAATCTTTTTTTAGGCCTGCGATGGGCCGCGACACCCGACTCGCGGGTCTCTGGATAGCAGAAGTTTATCAACCCTCCGAAAATGGTCGATAAGGGCCTGATCGCTGCTCAGTCAGCGAATTTCGGACGGAGATAAAATTTTACGTCGATACAGGCCGTTATCGAGCACTTATCGAGGCTATCTGAATACCAGTAGCCATTTTGGTCGATAAGTGCTCGATGAGGGCCTTAACGAGGCTTTCTGAATAAGGCCCTATGTGCCTTACGCCTGGACTGAAGGAATAGCCAATCTGATTCTTTGAGCATTTCTCCAGTGATGTGTGTTGTAGTTACATTGTAGGACAAAGTGACATACAGTATTGCGTTCTAGATAGTGTTTAGTTTGCTAATGTATGTTTGGGGTGCTGTACCATATACTATGTCCCCATAGTCTATAATTGACATTTGTATCTGCTGTGTGATGTGCTTATTGACCAATAGATTTGGGAGAATGTGTTCCTATAAAGTACAGTACACCCAATTTTGCATAGGTTTTTGATGTCAGGGTATCAATGTGCAACCCAAATGTTAGATTAGAGTTAAGCCATATGCCCAGATATATAAATGTAGTTATTGGGGTTAGAATAGTGTTAGAGTTGGTTCTGATCTGTAGCTCTGTTCTGTAGCTCAGTCAATAGTAGATATGTAAGAACAGTCTTTTATATGTGATGCAGAATTTTACACTTATGCCACTTTATATACGGGGGATATTTTTGGCCAAATAAAAAGCAAAAATAATAGTGCACAGTGACACAGAATGTGATACGTTACAGTACATCTCCTTATAATCTGTGCACCGTGCAACACCTCCCAAGCTCCTGATACTCCCCAATATGCATACGAGGGCAGACAAGACAAAATGAAAGCAAAATACTTTCATACCATACGTAGGTGCAGGGTGTAAATGCCTCAGATTTGCTCCAAAATTGCCTTGACACATAGACCCTGATGTCGTTAGTCTGTATTGGTAACCTTGCAGCCAAATTTGTCATTTTTCTTTTCAGGAAAATAAAAATAGATATCTCAGGACCCGTGGGTTCCTCGTTAGAGATTGAGGGATTATGGATCAGTTTTTCTTGTAACAAAAAAAGAATTGTCACAACCATTTAATACATAATCTTTGAATAATATTTTAGTATTAAAAATGTTGCTAAGAAAAGCATTTCATTCTATAGTTCTTTGCATCAATAAATGTCATTTCTTTGCACTTGCTTTTTCCATATGCATTATTTTCCAATTTGAGGGATGTCAACATTTGACAGTATAGCAGAATAAATAACATATTTTTCCCCCCTCTTTCTTTAGCTGACAAAAAGAAAGAAAAAAAATAACCTGTCATGATTTAGTATAAATATCTTTGCCTAACAGTATTTGTCAAATAATAACATTGATTATCAAAATTCTTACATTTCATAAAGCTGCAAACAGAAGAGATTCCCTAGAATAGGCTCTCTCAGGCTTTCAAAACTTACAACGATTTTTGTCCAAGACAGTAAAGGACAGCACATTGAGTTGTATGAAACAAGATCAGTGAATTACAGTATGTACTGTATTATTTTACTGCGGACAAGATATTAGCATTTCAGTGCATTGCTACATCACAGTTTGTCCAAGTACAGTAGCAGTGCCTCAAAATACTAATATATTCTCAGTAAAATTAGTAAACAAACCAATGCTTTTTCCTGATATACTTGTTCAAGTAATTCAGTGGCATATCTTTTTACATGTTTAAATAACAAATCTTTTTTTTATCTTTCTTCGTTCAAGTGCTATGTTATTATTATATTGCACAGTAAGAGTCAAGATTAGATAGAAATCTTTATTTTCTAGAATTTTACACAAAAATGACAGTGATTACAGATCTTTAAAATCTTCAAAAAGAAAATAATCTGATCATTATTTTTTAAAATTCTCAAAAGTAAAATAATTAATTATATAATGTTACGTTGTGTGGCAATTGTTGTTCTATGGCTTTAACTGATTGTAACTTCACCAAAGACAGCACATGTACAGTATAGAATAATGTTTGCAGATATATATTTTTGAAACAAAATCAATTGAAAGAATATTGTTCTAACACATCTCTACAACAGAAATTAAGTGAACCCCCTTTTTTTACAATCATTTAAAAAAAATATTTTAGCTTAGAGCTTTTCTTGTCTTTAGCTCTATTAGAGATATTATTCTTTTATTAGAGTGACCTTTTCATATTTGAAAAATCAAGACAATATTGTATGCTGATAGCTACAGTATGTATAACATTGTTATTTTTACTAGGCGATTGATACTGTAGCTTTTTAATTTCAGTGTGTCTGAGAAAATGTTCACCGAGTATAACTTACTTTTCCCATTCTACTCTTAGTACGATAACACTGTGAAGAGAGGGTATTTTAGGTTTTATAACAAACAATAGCCTATATCCATATCTGTATAATAGCGTATGTGTACTAGCAATGTGATCCCCATCAGAGGTCAAGCAGGTCCCTAATTTACTTTATTTAGTAAAGAGAGTAGACTAATGTCTGTCTAGGGATAGACAGATGATTAGATACCAATAGAATATTACTGGGGAGAACCCTAAAATGTGGTCTCTAAGATCACTAGGTAGAAAATAAAAAACGATTTATTACATCAAAAAATACGTATAAATAAACAATGGTGGATATTATATACAGTGAAAACAGATATTACTATTAAAACCCCTGGTGGGGACGTAGCTTTCCGGCTGGTTTAAGGAGCGTAAATCATATGTTCCAGAAGCTGAAACTTGGATTGTCACATTATAGTTACTGTATATGTCTCACTTACGGTATACTGTATTGAAGTCGTATCCATAGTTGGGAGCACCACAGAAAATCATATTGGCACCCAATGGGCAACTTAAAAACACATTACAATTAAATAAAAACAAATAGTAGCCAAAAAAAGTCATTGATTGTCAATTTGGTAATCTATGCCCTCAATGGGGACAGATAGCCACATTGGCAAAGAATGGGCATCCTAAAAAAATACACAATTAAATAAAACACAATGAAAGTATTTCATACCCTTGAAAGCTCATCATCCTCATCCAACTGTGGCACCAACAACTCTTGACCCACGAAGCAATGATCCTCATCTTGAGGTACAGCATGATGTACAGAAGTCCACGATCCTCAGTTGCTTGAAGAGGAGTCCTCGATGAGTAGATCTTTATTTGCTTCTTTCTTTTCCTTTTATCTTCTTTATGTCTTCTCTTGACCAGGTCTACGAGATGTTGACTCACCGTCTTCTTAAAGGCAAATGAGATGTGACAGGCCATAAATAAGGCCTGTAATGTCACATTTGACAGACCCATGTTACATCACCAATCAAAAACTACCTGAAAAGCAATTGCTGACAAAAATAAGAGTTTGGGCATGTTTTGAGCTACCGCATGGCTTATCAGAGCCAGAGTGCTAACGCTCATTAAAAAAAGTTTCCAAGGAATTTTGACATGTTATCGAAACTTTCTGATTATCTATACATGCAAAATCACATGGAAAGTGCACTTAACAAGCATTAAGTAACTTATTGAAGCTACCTGAATACTGTTGGCCCCTTAAAGTTAAAATGGCATATGTTATTTAATGTCAGGTAACCCATTTTCTGTGGTTAGAATTTGTTTACCATAAATAGAGATATATGGGGTCTTTCACGAATGTCTAACATCTGGTAGAAATTAGACTTATCACTAATCAAGATACTCTTGTTCCCATATAAACTTTTGCTGATCCAATTATCCAATACTTTCCTACAGCCCTGAGACTAGAAAGGCAGATTGATTATGAATCCCTGTAATGATTAATATGGAAAGTTCAAGTTGTATAAATCATTTTATTAATGGCATGCCACATATAATTTATTGTTGTGTTGTATTGGCTGTACTTGGAATATATGGGGGTCTTTATGTGTTTACTGTTTAGCATATATAACCCTTACTTATAATCATGATATTCCTGATCCCACATGGAGTCGAGTTGGTTCTACCATCTATGTATAATTTTCTACAGCTTGCTCAACAGCTCGATTATGAGTTTTAGAAATGTCTAATATTGAAAATTAAATTTACATACCGTAACTTGTTTAAAGCCAGGTAACTTAAAATGTGAAGTTTGGGTATTATATACAGTATCTACCATAAATAGTGTTACTGTATATGCACACTCTGATGGTAACATACAAGTTTATTCTCCTGCAGCCTTCAGGGTTGCAGAGCAGTTTGATTATATATTTTAACAACGTTTAATACCTAAAGTTAAAGCATCATATTTTATTTCCTGTCCGATAAATTATATTCTGTAGTTAAGATTTGTTTACCTTTATATAATGGTATAGGGGACTTTCATACATGTCCAGCATTTGGTGGAAATAACTAGAGATGGCAGAATTTTTTTCTCTCCAAATTTTAATTTACGCAGATTGGCCAGTTTCTTTGAGCCATGGAATCCACCATTTTTTTCTATCACTGAAAGTCCATGGCCAGATTGTGAGGGAGAAAAAGAGAGAGAGATTGAGAAAGAGAATAGGTGGAGTCATCGGAAGAGACCGGAACCTGTGAGAACGATCCTGCTCCTGACGTCTCAACCTCATCCGAAGGTCCAGGGACATGCATAGAGCGATCAGTCCTTCCAGATCTGTGGGTAGGTCCCTGTTCGTCATTTCGTCCTTCAACCTCTCCTCAATGCCTTGACGGAAAGTAGTATTCAAAGCCCCCTCGTTCCAATCGGTATCCGCTGCTAGGGTCCTAAACTCGATAGCATATTGTCCCATAGTGCGGGAGCCTTGTTTTAACTGTAGTAGTGAAATTCAACACAAGCCGGGGGTATCAAAGATTGTCCGGAAGGTTTGCATGAAAATGACGGAATCGTCCAACAAGGGGGAGCCCTTTTCATAAAGAGGTGAGACCCAAACTAATGCTTCATCCATGAGGAGCCAGACGATATATGCCAATCGAGAGCAGTGGGTAGAGAAGGATGACGGTTGTGTGTCGAACTGCACCAGGCACTGGTTCAAGAATACTCTGCAGGCCGAGGGAAGCCCTGTATAGCAGAAAGGAATCAGGATCCGGGCTCCCTTAGGACCACAGATACTGGTGCAGCGTCATGAGCTAAAGGCACGGGAATAGATGGGGTCACCCTGGGGATACTGAAGTTGCAGCACAGGGTCTGCAGCGTAGCAGAGATAGAGTCCAGTTTCTAATCCAGCGTAGCTAGATGGGTGGCTGGGTTCCCATAAGATGGCCCTGATGTGAAACAGTATTTGCTACCTCTGCAGGGTTCATTGTGTGGCTGGTGCAACGTTGCTGACTGCAGAACAGGATACGGACCCGCAGGGCAGAGGTAGGGAGTAATACACAGACCTTGGCCTGGGATTAGAGGCCTGAGATGCAGGGATAGTCAGGAATTATTCAAGGGTCAAGGCAGGTGGCAGCCAAAGGGTAGTCAGGTCCGGTTCTGAGGTTGAGGCAAGCAGCAGGCAAAGGGTAGTCAGGTCCAGTTCCAAGGTCGGGGCTGGCGCAGGCAAAGAGTAGTCAGGTGCGGTTCCGAGGTCAAGATAAGCAGCAGGCAAAGCCAAGGCAAGGCAGAGCTCAGAAAGGACAAGGTAACAAGTACTTTGCATGAGCAAGGATGGATAGCAACTGCATGCTTCTTAAAGGCTAGAGGCAGATTCTGGCAATGAAAGTTTGTGTGGCTTACTTCCTGTGAGGGCAGGGATTGCCAGGAGGCAAGATGGCCATGGTATCTTCGGAGAAGGTGATGTCACTTCTTGTAAGCATTCATCCTGAATGTTTGGACATATCCCATAACTCCACATCCCTACAAGTTTTATTTTCATATATTTGCAGAATGATACTCTTGAATGATACTTACTCTGTAGTTAAAGTAATTGTACAATACTATATTACTTCACTTAATACATATTTCTATTTCAATTGTCACTGTCTATATTTTTTTGTTATTATGAAAAAGGGGGCGAGCAGAGTTGAGCTGTTTAATTGGAAGATGTGAGGCTGTGTACAATGTAAATGTAATGCAGGTTAGCATTCTTTTAATTTTTCTTTGTTTATAAGAAGAACTACTGCCTGAAACCGCCTAAACCTGTCCTATTTCCCAACAACATCCCAGAAGCTCAGTCTCTCTTGATCAAACAGGTATCTAGCACCACACTGACCTTTATCCAGAGTAAATCTCCCAGAGTGGGGGGGGGGGGAAGCAGCGCTACACATACATACAGAACAGTGTGCCTTTCACATGAGAATGTGGCTAAGAAATCCTTGTGAATGTAACATTGTAGTGAATTTTATTGTTTAAAAATGTTCTTTAGTCAGAGGGCAAGACTGAAGGTATTGATATACTGAAAGTAGCAAAAAGAATGTCCATAGCACTAGTACTGTACATTATATAAAAAATAGAGAAACTTACATTTATTGGATTAAGAAGGCAGCAAGAATCGAAGTAACAAGCAATCAACGTTTCAGATCACGATGAACCTTCAGCAAGCTTGATACAGGATCATTGTGATCTGAAACATTGCTTGCTACTTTGTTTCCTGCTGCCTGCTTTATCCAATAAATGTAAGTTTTCCATTTTTATATGCTGTGGACTTTTTTTTTCATTTGATGTTTTCACTTTTCGGAGGAGGTGGCGCTTTCTATTCTCACCTGCAGCTAGAGGTTTTTTCTAGTACAGAGGCGGCACATTTTATTTGAGTGCGGCTAACTCCGCAAGCCTGGGGATGCCCCGGCATGCTAGCCGCACTCCCTCGGCGTGCCGCGCATCATCGACGCGCAGTCACGCGTCATCGGGTGCCTGCGCCCCCTGCACGCGCGTCCAGGGCTCCCCGAGGGAGCCCTGGTGTCCCGCGATGTGGGGGATGGCGGCAGGGGGTTCCGGGGGACCCGGCGGACCCGGCAGCGGGAGGGAGAAAGCCCCGATCGGAGGGTGCTCCTCCGTGTCTTCGGCTCGCGCCCGGCACCCTCTGGCGCGCGCCAGGTTACTGCTGCGGCCGAGAACGGGCAAATGCTCGAATAAACTCGGCCGCAGCAGTATACAGATGCAGCGGCCGTTATCTGATCATTTCACGGGTTGTATTTCTTTGCACACCCCATGTTGGTTCGAGATTTCTTGAAATTTTCCCGCTTTAAGAAGCGAGTTTACTAGTGTTTTGATCGAGAGCAGAAAATTTAATTTTAGCGCTGTCTGCAATACCGTCGAGAAACTCAAGTGGGCGATCGCGATTTGTTGTCTTAAAAAATCTAATTGCAATTCAACTTGTCTTTTATTCCCATACAGTACTTCAAGTGTGTGTGTGTAATTGTAATTTGAAGATTAAAAATAGGAGCTCATACTGTATACTGTACAGTACAGTACTTGGGAAAGAAATTCTTTCTGAAGTTCCTTAGCATTTAGCCATACAAAAATTCTCGATCTGTAGAAGATTTAAAATATGAACACACACACAACAAAAAGTTTTTTTAACAAATTAAATGTTTTATTTGTAGAGGATAATAAAGTTAAAACGAAGAATACAAAAATATTACTTTGCTCTCCTTCTGAATGTAAAATATATAATCCGCACATGCGTTTATGTTAAATTTGAACTTTGTTGAAACGCATATGCGTGTCATCACATTTATGCACATGTGTGTATGTCAAATTGGAACCTTGTTGAAACGCATATGCGTGTCATCACATTTAAGCGCATGTGAGGAATGTACAGTGTCTGCACATGCGTGTAACTGTACAGTAAGATACAGTACATTTCCTGACGGAGTCACTAGATATCTGTTGTACAGTAATACTGCTCTTTGTGTATCTACAGTACAGTACTGCGTACTCTACTGTACCGTATATGTATGTGCTACAGTATACTGTAGTTATATACTGTAGTATTCTGTACAGTATCTCAATGAGACATTTTATATATGTAAATGCATTTAGAACTTTACATTACAGGATGTACTGAATTTTAAAGATTTTTATAGTCTACTGTTTATCCAAAGATTAACGGTATTTGGATATACTATATTTAAACTACGTCAGTACTTTAATTTGTTTTATAGTACTATTTAAGCACTAAAAACAACTTAATTTCAAGATTGATATACTGTGTACGATGCTGTACTGTATGTCAGATATTTACATATATGTAAATGCCTTTACAACTTTATGTACAATACGGTTTAGTACTGTACCTGTACTACTGTAAGTGTGTGAACAGTAAAACATGAACACACCAAAAAGTATATGTAAAGAATGAAAATTTAAATCTTTTCAGGATAACAAATGAAAAATGCATAATACAAAAATAAAATATGGCCTCTCCTTCCAAAAGTATAATCCTGTATTTTTCTTCTTCGCAATGGATGGTGCTTTTTGGACATCTTGGTCTATAAAGAAAGAGACAATATTATATATTTACAATCGCACCGTACGTTACTCAATCCAGATTTTTGGGGTGTTTGGGGAGAAAGGGCATGACATGAGGAACAGTACATTATGACTACAGTGCCTTGTATCTTCTGCTTTAGGGGGGGGGGGGAGGTTGGAGGAGACAAAGCAAGCATGGCATGGGCTACAGCACTTTATAGTAGGACTACAGGTTTTAAAGTACCTTAGTTTTTGGAGGATTTGGGGGGAAGGGACATGGCATGCACGCATAGTGGTATGTGCCACTATGTCACTTGATAAAGACCACTAAGGTCGAAACGCTGTGTTTGGCTCAATAAATGAGTTAATTATTTCAAATCCGTTTGTGCCCTGTGTTCCTTCAGATACTACTTTCATATTATCATCCAGCACACAGCACTTCGTATATATATATATATATATATATATATATATGTTTATATATTTTTAATATGTTCTACTAAAGATTTATTATGTGAATTCTTGAGCTGGTATTTTCTTTTTTACTTGTATTTGTTATACATAAGACATTGCTGCTTTATGATAAAGCTCAATAATATTTGTATAGTGCAATCAATGAGCAGACTTTCATGTTTGTGCATCTCATTTTCTTCTTTGATCTACTAACTTTTTACATCCTTGTTTCCAATTACTTTTACTACTGTGAACCACCTAGGAATACTTTAATGATCTACATAATCTAATTACAATCCAACCTGAAATTACACAGGAAATGAGAATATGTAGAAAATTAAATTGCAGGTAATTCCAGCCTTGCCATACAGTAAATCAATTTTATTATTCTCCAGCTGGTAACCAGTGTAGCGTTTGTAACAAATAACTTTACTTTAAATGGTGAACAAAAACCAAGAGAATTACGCTGTCCACTCAACAATTTTTGTAATCATAAAATGAACCTGAATATCTCCAAAACTCTTACATGACGAATATTATGGACCCACTGTACAATCTTTTCAATAGGCCCCATTAATCAAGTAAAAAAAAAAACACTTTCATGCACTGAGTAATCTCCCTGATGAAAGCCTTATTTTCTGTGCTGATAAAAGCACCCCGGTGTTTACGTGAGTCCTCATACTGTAAATATGTTTTGATTTGGCAATTCATTTGAGATCTACTTGACCCACTTCCATTAGTTGACAACAGCAACCTGTTAGCAGCAGTCCTTTCAGCCAGCTTGGAATTCGTTTTTACAGTAGGTAACTACTGTAGAGTCCAATAGTTATGGGCTATATACAGTAGATATACAAGGGATAGCTTATTTGGTGTACTTTATAAATATAGGTAGGCTCAAAGAGAGGAGAATGCAAAAGTGTAAAAGATAATACAGAGGGGGGAAAGCAAAGGTTTGCAAGTGCTTAAAATGAAATTCAGCACTACTCAAATAACAGTTACTGTAAATTCATGAGAAATACATTGAAATTACCAGGGTGGTTGAAAGCACTGTTAATCTGAAAGGAGTTTAACACATACATGTACAGTATATAAATATTCTTGCAGATACACTGATACAGGGCTTTAAAAACAGAACAAAAACAAAAAAAACACAGTTACTCTGAAATGTGTGGCTGAAGCAGAAAACCAAAACTGATGATCATACAAGAAGCATTAGCATAATGAAACTATTTCAGTAAAAGTAATTAAGTATGTAAGCATTCAAAGAAAATATATGTCATCGAAAATAAGGAAATATAAAAAAAGAGGCAACTAGCTTCCCACAATACCAGCCCATTGTGTTCAGTAATGCAATCCCCAGAGTACCATTCAGCAAAGTAATTTCCCATAAGTCATCCTTGGTCCAAGTAACATTTAGTACAATCTGAAAAAGTCACGCAATGCATGGAGAATGTAATGCATCCTTCATACCATACGGCATGGAGGTTTATAAGGTCCATTGCTCTTCTTCCAGCTTTATTTGTTATTCTCTTCCATTATCTCTCTATTTGATTATCATGTCAGACATTGTGAATTATTCTTTTAGGTTGTATTAGAGATGTGCAAAAGAACTCATGCTTTATAATAAACATTCCCGTGCTGTAAGACACATTATAGTCCATTCAAGTTTAATAGGCATATTTACTATATGGTACTTCTTCATAAAAGATCTCCCAGGCCACAAGACACATTGCAGCTCCCTCACTTCCATAAGGAGTCATATTTAGTAAGCCCTACTGGAGGGTACAGAAATAGGGGACCTCACTGTTTCCTCAAATACCTCAACATACCCAGGCATGCCTCAAAATATAAGAGTTTCCAGAGCATTAAATGTTTATGTTGCCACAAACTACTCCAGTATGTACGGGCATGAATTACCTCAAAAAAAGGAACAGTTGAGGAGCAGATTAATCAAGCTCTGATACGGTTTAAGCACCCAATCCAGTGTTAACTCGCGGTCATTTGATGAATCTGTCTCTTGGACAGCTACAGGTGTAGCCAACATTATTCACCAATCGATGTAGCTAAAAGAAATCAAGTTAAATGACACTGACTGGTGCATCATTTTGTGTGCATCAACATTTGTCTCATTGGCCCTGAAACAGGGCCTTTCTCCTGTCTTAAAGGCTTCAAAAATAAAGTATGTGTTTAGCTGATGAGTAGAGCAGGGAGCTGGTTAATTTCAGCAGAAGTTAATTGACCAGTGTCCACCTGGATCATCAAGCCTGCTTACAGCCTGCTGTACAGACTGCAGGGGATCTCTAGCACAGAGAGAGTATGTGCTGCTAGAGAAATCCCAGGGAAAGAGAGACTCCCTGTACCAGGCAGCATTGGTCCCTGGAAACCGCCAGAGGGATCACTCCACAGACACCACCACAGAACCTGGAGAGGACCCTGCCTACAGGTTATTTGGACTGATGTCCAAATGTTGGTAAGAGGCCTAGCCTTTCAGTATTCAGAAAGGGACTGTTTAATGTTAGTCAGTCCTCGACATAGGTTTAGGCCTGGATATTATTTTCTGCCCTCATTTTGTTTTTATTTAAAGCTGCTGGCTAATAAATCCTGCGTTTATTTCTCCTAAAACGTCTCCAGTGTTTAAGCCACTGTGCACATGTCCTACAGGCCACAACTGTCAAATCTCATGTTAAATTATGCACCCGCTTTGATGGATTAATTAGTAACATTGACTGCATCTCTGCATCTTTACATTATGGAATAGCATAGCTGGGATTACCAGCAATGATGATAAAAATACCATAACTAACAGACTAAAATATTTCCTGACTGAAATATTTTCTGAATCTTTGACTAGCATGCAGTAGGTAGTATAACACAGTAGGTAGTATAACAAGTAAAAGATTCTAAATCAATAATTTCTTCACTTATAATTCAGATTATGCAATAGAGCATTTGTGGGCAAAAACACTTTATCAATGGCACTTAATAACATAACAATATATAAACATAAAAATAAGTTGGCACGTATAAACCTTTAACTTAAAAACAACTTTCCTGATAAAAAAAAAAAATACAAAAGTGCATTAGTGTACAGATTAGTGAAATGTGTTAACACATAGTAACATGAAAGCATAAAATAAATTTAAATAATACTCTTCCTGCAATCTAACTATGAGAATCCCCCTTAAAATGATAAGATCAGTCCACTTGTAAGGAATAAGAGTTAATGAATTCTTTGGCACAAAAGGAAGAAATTTGAATATTTTAGTAGTAGTAGATTCATTAGAAATAAATTGTGAGCAATACACTCACAATACAAGAACTTGTTGTCAGTGTTTTACAGGGTTAGATAATCTGTCACGAGTTTAGTGGATGTCTTTGGGAACTTCACTGGTTCCACTGGTTGTGTCCTCACATAAAGGAAGGAAAGCAGATACAGTATAGTGCAATATGTTTTATTTGGTTCTAAAACACAGTAAATAAAATTACCACTTGTGGTGCATTTGCATGTCTCAGACAGTTCTGCACCCCGGTCTTTCCCCATTATTGCTTAGCAAACAGTGCTTCCACTGCAGTCATGGATTCTGGGTAATGACATGCAAATGAGCACAGTGTGTCACTCTTTACTTCTCCTCCATTTTAACATGGATCCCTACAAGCTTATGCCTGCCGTACTACACAGCCCCATTAAAATAATGTATGCAGCTCAACCCGTCTCTGATAACATAAATCATGCTGTAGAAAAAAACAGAATATAAATAACAACAAAAAGATAATTCTATAGATGATTCCTACTTTGAAGCAATAATTTATTATTAATATTATTATAACATTACAACATCTTCGCAAATGATCTGTTTACAGTATGTGCTTAACAGAAAATGTATTCCTGTAATGTGTCAATGACAAAACATTTGGATGCTATACAGGTTATGCTAAAGGGTATGCATTTCAGCAAACTCTAGTTTAATGGTTTGTTATTTCGGACACATTTTCTCTTCGACTTTTACAGTTTTAATTTATTATTTTGTTGCTTTCTTTCCTCACTGTGCAGTGTAGTGAAACTGAGCATAGATGCATTGTTATTGGTAAAATAGTTTATTTAAAAATATATATATATAAATATATAGAAGGAAAATAAACCTTTCAATGCAAAGAAAGGTTATATTTTACTGAAGTTTTATACTTCCATATAAAATAATGTCACATACAGTTTCATAAGCTTTTATTTTTCTCCTCACCCCCATAATCAGTGATGTTCGAGAACTGGACTGTGTCCAATATATCTTTTTTGACAAGTGTCTTCTTTACCTTATATATACATTATTCTTCCGCTTCTGACTTGCCAGGCATACTTTCTTCAGCTAATAATACCTCTCGCTCAATCAATGTATGATAACTTTAGTCAGATGCATTTTTCTTATGGATTCTCTCACACATAAATGAAAAATTGTCTTTTCTTTATTAAAGTGAATGTAATCACATTTCTATCATTCCGTTCTCTTCATTTTTTATTTATTTTTTGACCAAATAAGGTAACAATAACCTTATTATTATTATGACATTCTACACTTACATTAGTAGACATACTGTAGGACCCAATATATAAACTTAGCCTTTTATTACTGATGAGAGATAAACATGTTTGCACAGAATAGGTACATTTTAATATGTATTGTTTCTTTCTATAGTTTGCGGCTATTTCATTACATCAGCGAATCATGGGACAACAAGTGCTCAGTATGTTTACCATATTGTATAATTGCAAACATTTTCTAATTAGAAATGCCTGGCAACAAGACATGATGGTCTAAGCCATGTACTACACACCTCCATAAAAAAAAACCTCTTGTGCCCATCCATTAAATTTATAATGTCTTGAAAAAAATATATACCGTAAATATCATAGACATATTTTTTTTAAACATAAAGGTTTAGACAAAATAGAAAATCTAACAGTAGTTGTTTTAAGGAGTCGTATATTAATAGGCCATTCCTCAATATACAGATGCAGCGGCCGTTATTCGGTTGCTTTGTTTGAATTTCATGGATTCCGATTTCTTTGGGCACAATTCTTTGCGTTTCAGTGGCAGAAATGAATGAATTGTGATGTGTACAGTACAGTACTGTGTCAATTGAGCATGTTTTTAAAAACCAGAACACTAAAATTCCATTTTCTGCACTCGATAAAACGAGTCAACACGCGGTAAGGACGCTCCATGACATGGGTATTCCGATGTATACAACGCGTGATATGTTCGAATAACGGCCGCTGCATCTGTAGATAAATTCTACATTTGTTTTATGAATTCACGAAATACATGTATTGTGATGAAGGTTATTGATATAAACCACAATTCAATAAGGATTGTTATACCAGCTATAAAATTTGGTGTTAGGAATATATTTTGCCGTGCAATATTACGATTTAATGACTGATTCACTAAAAATAGTATATATTATATATATATATATATATATATATATATATATATATATATATATATGTAGCCATGTTCTAAAAATGGTATACAGTTCTCTCTCATCCTGGCAGTAAACCTGGTAAGTATACAGGATTGCCAGCATTAATCATGGAGGTTTGCCCTCACACCCTGGTGAGGTGTCATATGTAGTCAAGGGGAGTGGCAACATGCTCTGAGTCCACTGTTAGTGACATCAGAGATGTGGCTGTTTCCTAAGGTATATAAGACACAGCACTGCCCAAAGTTAGAGGTTCTCTATGTTGAAGGTCAAGTGTGTTAATTAAGAGTGGTTCTACAGCAAGTAGTGAGAGCTGCAGCAGTAAGGCTGGCAGGGCCTACACTGTGTCCAGGGACCTGGCACAGGTGGTGATCTCCCTGAGGGGAGAGGTGATCCAACTCCATTGGGAGGGCAGAGCTTCTGATAGGAGAGTGCTGAAGAAGATGAGCGGCTAAGCTGTCTGCTGCGAGGGGCAGTCTGCCTATACCATCAATAAAGATGCCCTTGTTCACAAGCACCCCAATGTGTGAGTGTGAAGTTACTCCACAGAGGAAGGCACCACTGAGGAGTTCCTCATCAGAACCATCTCCTTGCGGATGCAGAGATCCTGATGAGGTGGAGGCGCTGCACTGTATGTAGGTAGGACTCACGCACACTACCTCAGCTGCCTGTCTGGGTTGACATTCCCCATACACCATCATGCGGGAGACTCAGGAGTCCTGTTGCCAACAGGTGCACCACCAGACACGACCATGTAGTGGGGACCGGTTAGACCACAGAGGCCAATCTGAGGTTGGGTGGGTCAGGAGAGTCCAGAAAATCAGTTACATTTGGAGGCGCTGCTGAGAGAACTGTCAACAGGACAGGCTTTTTCTAGGCACACTGGGAAACAGGAGAGTGTATGCTGCCAGTCAGTGCTGTGTTGGGACGGAACCTAGGGGTAGTCAGGGGACTGATGGAGTTGTCAGTCCGCAGGGACGACCTGGGAGCTTGAAAGGAGTTGGGGGTCTGGAGACAGGGCTATAGCTGTCCTAGTCACCTTGAGGTAGTGCTAGTTGGTAGGATGCCTAAAGGGATAGCCTGTAAACAAGGTCAGGAATCCTGGAGAGCTTCTGCGCTAGGCTGACCAACAGAGGTAGACGCCCCAGTACTGCATGGAGATGCCAGAGTACTCTAGCCCATACCAGACCACTTACCGCTGAGAGCACAGACTGGAGAGAGAGGAGAGACACAGCATACACAGAGAGAGTGAGCCTAGCCTGAGGTAGAGCAACACGAGTCAGACCTACGTTAGGTACACAAAGTGGTGCATCGGGCAATCTTTACTGTATCGGTATGGCAGCTGCCCTGCAGAGAGGAGCTCCATGTACAATAACAGCATACACAGTGAACAAATGGCGACCACAAGAATGGAGGATCCGCGCAGCGCGGAAGGTCCAAGATGGCGGACGGAGGCAGATTGAGAGAGCGCAAGGGTCTCTGCCGATATTTATTGATTAAAATATTTCTACAGCAGTTAAGAGCATAGCTCTATGTCTTCACTGTCTCACTACAACGCTGTACTACCAGCCTTTAATTCACTATATGGACCTTTGTATTGATACACCCAGTTAAAGAGGTGTTTAGCTCTGTGTTTAGCAGGGCTGTGCTACTAACCTATATACACTCACTTGAACCACTAACTGAATATTTGCCCAATTTTAGCCTCAATGTACCTCGGATCCCACAATGTGTAACAATATGACCTGGTAAAATATCACACTGTGGGACTGCCTCCTGCTACTATGGGTCTCTGCAGGAATCACTGATCTGAATGAAACACTACAGAGCATACAAATGCGGAGACTCAGAGTTTTGTCATAACAACACAAGAATGACAACACTGATAATAAACTTCCAGGTCTGCTAAGTAAACATAGCAATACTCTGTGAAATTAGATACATACACTGTAGGCACATTCATAAGAGTGCAGGATACAATAACGCTATCTGTGTACTCCCCGACATTCAAATATATATGCACGGGGTCTACGGGGCAAAAACTAAGGGGCGCAAGGGGCGACACGGCAAGTTTTCACCGAAGTGAACACAGACACTTTCAAACTTACTAACAAGTCTGTCTATAGCTCCAAAATTACAGCGTTCCTGCGCGCCCAGCTAAAACACGCAGAGCAAACATCTCCATATGTATAGTGGGTATTAACCCCATCACTGCTGAAATACTATACATGTGATCAGAACGAGGTAGCAACACACCATCAGGGTATATCTACACCCACACCAGAGTAATACTCACCCAGCCAGCCACACTGAACAGCTAGGGACTCTCCATCTACTGTATATATATGCATGGCTGATCCTAACGGTGCATCTACTCGCGGGACCACACACTGCTAGTGGTAACAGTAAAGTACAGAGGCATAGAAGAATTAAGCTTAAGGCATAGGGTGTAATATATCTCTGCGCCACCAGATGTCACATCTGAGTAGCTAACATCCACTTCAGGATATACCTTGATATACCCTGATATACATTTGAGATATGCTGAACATCTAAGGCACCACAGTGAATTGACATAAGCTACACCTGCTGATGGGCCCAGAGTAGTCCCTCTGGACCTACCGTTGTGACATAACTAGTGTCTTTTAATATAGTAAATACTAGTTTTTCAATATTTGCTATTTTTACTGCACAAATCACAATTTTGATTAAAATATTTATTATTTTGTTAAACACTTTTTTTTCCCCTGACCACATTTATTCCATAACGGTCTGCGGTGCGCCTACAAAGGGATTCTATTCTGTGTACCTCTCTAGATACACTCTTTTTCCGTTCAACAGAAGAGCAAGCTACTGAAGTGACTTTGGCTAGCCTGCTGTGGAGTGGCGCTAAGGCTGTGGCCGCGCCATTGTGGTCCTGCCTAGGACCGTGGGGTGATACCCTGGAGGACAGTATGGAGGACATTGTGGTGGTATGTGGTGGAGATGAAGGATCTGCTTGCCAGCCGGCAAGCGCTATACAAAAAGCTACCTCAGTCGCTAAAGTGATTGGCAATGTAAACCAAGATGGCAACTCCCGCTGCCCTGGGAGACCGCGTGGGCTGAGTGCAGAAAATGCTGAAATTGCTAATGTTGCAAAAGGAAAACCCCACCTTGATGGGAGGTATGGCGCGAAAGCTGCAGCCGCGCCCTCATGGACAGTAACAAGTTCAGCCCCAGTGCTGGGTCACCCTGTAAACTTGTGGGACCCTCCCCTAATCTCAACCAGGGGGAGTGGTTTCCAGCTGTGCCAAATGAGGCTGGAGCTAGAAGAGGGAGGAGTTAACAAACCAGTCCCTGCCCTTCAGTTGCGAGGAGCCGACATACTGGGAAGACCACTGCAAAAGTGTCTCCCTTGAGGAAGATTTGGACATTTCTGCCCATCCCTATTCGGCTCCAAGAGGCTTCCTGGTGCTCAGGGCTGGGGGGAAAGAGACTGTCAGATGTTTGTACATGCAGTGTCGGCTTCCGGGTGGTTCTGTCAGTACCACGTCCCAATGCCCGCTATGCGGCATTCATTATCTATGGGCCGTACAGCCCTTCGTACCAGGGCAGACCGTGGAGGCGGGGGCAGACACAGCCATGCTGACGGCTGAAGCCCCGTGTGCGGCCTGGAAGGAGCCCGTGGATCCCGGAGTATGGGGATCGCTCCTAATGATAAAAACGGAGCCTGAGGAGAAAAGGGCCTGCACGCGAGGTGAAAGCCGAGCACATCATCAGCGGTCCCCGACGGGAGTGCCACTCCCTGCATTGGAGTTTGACTCCTCGGACGAGGAGCAAGTGACCCCGACACCATTGGTGATGCGCCTACCGGCGGACCACTGCAGCGGTGCTGTCAAAGAACCGGCACGCACCTGTCTTACGACAGAGCGGAGTCCCGTGTTGCCGGTACAAAGACAACCCGAGAGGAGGAGTCCCACGGCCGTGGTGACTGGCGGAGCAGATGGCGGAGGAGGAACCATCCCAAGCCGACGGAGCGGTAAGCGACATCCTTGCCCTCCCCAGACGCCGGTGGTGGCAACGGCGAGAGAAAGCCTAGCCCAGGCCCGAGCAGAGCGGAGAGCAGAACCATCACTTCCGGCGGTGGATGTCGTTCTGGAGGAAGAGGTTCCGGTAGGGAACCCAACGCAAGATGGCGGCGAGTCCCGCGAGATCCATGACATAATTTCCGGTGGGCACAGCGGAGCCGGATGGAAGATGGCGGCGTCCTCGCGACCAAGTAGCTGTACCAGATCGCCTGGATCCAGGAAGAGCTGGCAGGCCCTGCGGAAGCCTGGGAGCAGTGAGACGGGAGAACCAGAAGGCCAGTCCGATGGCACCGGGCAAGGTAGAGGAGAGATGCGGGTCGTAGCCACGCGAATGCCGATAGCACTCCCTATGCCCGACTCCCGGCCATAGTTAAAGCCACTGTCCCTGTCACTTTTTCCTACAGGTCCCAGTCGAGCCAAGGGTTGTCTGGGGAGTCCCGAGCCACCTCGGAAGAAAGGACTGGGGAGAACTTGGACTATGGCGAATGTTTCACGTCGGATGATGGGTCGGGTGGGGGAAGGTACATGCGACAGGTGTCCTGTTCGAGTGATTGCCCAAGTTCAGTATTAAGGTCACCAGTAGGCCCAAAAGGTTAGGGTCTAATTCCCGATTGACCGGTACCTCGGGGATATCCTCAGGGGGAGAGCAGGAGGATGGTGAGGGTACTGTAGCGGTACCAGAGGATGCTGGGGAAAGAGAGACCAGGTGGTGGGCACCCAAATTTGAAGGGTACGAGGCCTGGCTGGATCGCACTAGATTCATCTTAAGAAGAGAGGGGACAGTTGATTACTGGTGGGGAGTAGGTCAGTTCAGCGAAGAAGAATGGCAGGAAGAACTGAGGCTAAGGTGGCATGACATCAATATGGGGGTAGTGGATCCCAAGGGGACAGCCAGATTTAGGGACCCCGTAGCACCAGATGAACCCTTGTCGTGGGTGCTGCCAGGCAAGGCCGGTAATGTGAGGCTAATCAGGACTAACAGGGCTGAAAGGGCTATAGTGACAAGGTACAAGAAGTCCCACGGGTTGGAGTATCCTTATGTCCCTGAGCCCTTAATGCATGAGATAGAGGACCAGAGGCATGGATGGTTACGGGAAACCATAGAGGAATATATCCTGACTAAGGGTGGCGGATGTGCTGCTTACAAGACGGAGGAGAGGATTTCTCAGTTAATGAGGGTATGGAGCATTGGGCGCAATGTGTACATGCATAGGGTAGAGTACAGGCCGGAGAACGGCCACCCAGGGAGTACAGCATGACGGTTAAGGACATTGCTGGCCGGGAAATAAAGAAGCCAGGCCCCAGGCACTATTATTAGGACGAGAGACACTGGGGTCCACTTTAGGATAGTGCTGTCTGCTGGCCAGCCAGCATTATAGCTGTTACTACGTTAGTATGAGAACTGTATATATGAAAATCTGATCATGTATATTGTTATGTTTTGCAGTGCTTCCTGGAAGAAGATCTGACAAATTTAGGTCCCAGACGGGTCATTGGGATTCACCAGGGGGAGAAAGTAGCCATGTTCTAAAAATGGTATACAGTTCTCTCTCATGCTGGCAGTAAACCTGGTAAGTATACAGGATTGCCAGCATTAATCATGGAGGTTTGCCCTCACACCCTGGTGAGGTGTCATATGTAGTCAAGGGGAGTGGCAACATGCTCTGAGTCCACTGTTAGTGACATCAGAGATGTGGCTGTTTCCTAAGGTATATAAGACACAGCACGACTCAAATTTAGAGGTTCTCTATGTTGAAGGTCAAGTGTGTTAATTAAGAGTGGTTCTACAGCAAGTAGTGAGAGCTGCAGCAGTAAGGCTGGCAGGGCCTACACTGTGTCCAGGGACCTGGCACAGGTGGTGATCTCCCTGAGGGGAGAGGTGATCCGACTCCATTGGGAGGGCAGATCTTCTGAAAGGAGAGTGCTGAAGAAGATGAGCGGCTAAGCTGTCTGCTGCGAGGGGCAGTCTGCCTATACCATCAATAAAGATGCCCTTGTTCACAAGAACTCCAATGTGTGAGTGTGAAGTTACTCCACAGAGGAAGGCACCACTGAGGAGTTCCTCATCAGAACCATCTCCTTGCGGACGCAGAGATCCTGATGAGGTGGAGGTGCTGCACTGTACAGAGGCGACACGTTTTATTTGAACTTGGCTAGTTCCGCAAGCCGGGAGATGTCCCGGCTTGCTAGCCGAATCCCCTCGGCGTGCCACGCGTCACCGATGCGCGGTCACGCTTCATCGGGTGCCTGCGCCCCCTGCGCGCGTGCCCAGGGCTCCCCGAGGGAGCCCTGGTGTCCCGCGATGTGGGGGACGGCGGTGGGGGGTTCCGGGGGACCTGGCAGACCCGGAGAGGGGAGGGGGAAGCCCCGATCGGAGGGCCGCTCCTCCGAGGCTTCGGCGCGCGCCCGGGACACCACGGCGCGCGCCCGGTTACTGTCGCGGCGGAGACCAGGTAAATGCTCAAATAAACTTGGCCGCGACAGTATGTAGGTAGGACTCATGCACACTACCTCAGCTGCCTGTCTGGGTTGACATTCCCCATACACCATCATGCGGGAGACTCAGGAGTCCTCTTGCCAACAGGTGCACCACCAGACACGACCATGTAATGGGGACCGGTTAGACCACAGGGGCCAATCTGAGATTGGGTGGGTCAGGAGGGTCCAGAAAATCCGTTACATATATATATAAATATATATATATATATATATATACACGTGATAGTCGTGTGTTACCGACCAAATTTGCATTTAGGTGATTTACAATTGTAGAGGATGTCCAGTGTGGTCATTATAATAATTTCTTCCACTAACACCAAATATCCGCATGCATTTAGCAAACTTTACTAACATAGGAAATGTGATCGGAATAATAACATTACACATTGGTACTAAGCACATTAGGGAGAACTTGTGACTCATTGAGTAAAGACACTGAGTCTATAAACGACACTGAGGTTGAATCAGGGAAATCTTATTCATTTCCCGGTGTCAGCTCTTTGGGCAAGTCACTTTATCTCCCTGTGCATCAGACACCAAAATCTTAACACTTGTAATCTATAACCAAAAGTAATATTTTGGTGTTGTCTGACAACAAAACTCTTTTCCCCATATCTACATTATCATCTGTATGCTTTTTCGAAAACAACTTTTCGGTCTAAATTACAAGTGTTACGTCTGGAACACTGCACATCACACAGTTAACACCATCCCAACTGTCAAGCATGGTGGTGGCAATATCATGTTATGGGAATGCTTCTCTTCAGCAGGGACTGGGAAGCTTGTCAGGATAGAGGGGAGAACGGATGGTTCAAAGTACAGGCGAATCCTTGAGGAAAACCTGTTTGAGTCAGTCAAGACTCTAAAACTGTGGATGGAATTCACATTTCAGCAGGACAATGGCCCAAAGCACAAAGCCAAAGCTGCACTGCGGGGTTGAACAAGAATAGAATTAATGTTCTTGAGTGGCTCAGTCCAAGTCCTGACTTGAAGACAATTGAACATGTATGGTGAGAGTTGAAGATTGCAGGTCATCGACAATCCCTAACAAACTTATCGGAACAGGATCAATTTTTTTGTGGGGAATAGGCAAAACTGTCCCGATTCTATTGTGCAAAGCTAGTAGAGACGTTTCCGAAAAGACTCATCACAGTAATAGCTGCCAAAGGTGCTTCTACAAAGTACTGAATACTATCTGAATATTTACAGTATGTAACCAGTAAATTGCACTGTTTTTCTTTTTTCTTTGTTGACATTTAACCTCCTCATGTGTTCAATTTAACCACTAAAGTTTCATACAGTAGCTTGGAATAAAAATAGTTCGTTTGAAAAAAATGTGCATACATTATTTGTAATTAAACAACTTGTGAGATTATTGGTAGGGAGTGAATACTACTGCAAACCACTGTGTATATATTTTCTTCTTCTTCTCCAGCAAAAACCAAGATCCAGGATCTGGGGGACCTAAATCCACCTTTAGGTATGATCTAATGAATTCGTTCTTGAATTCCTATATTAACTACTGTATGACTATACCGGAGCTATGTGGAGGCGTGAATAGGTGTTTTTAGAGGGAACACCTCTTTTGCATATCATTAGATATCCATTATGGTTAAAAAGGCACATCATGATTAGCGTTAATTAGCTTTTAAGATACTTGTAAACACTTAATTATGTGTTACTTAAGTTAATGCCTTATTAAGTCAATAACAGAGCTTTGTGGTTCTGGGCCATATTTGGCTAATGTTTCACTGGGGATCCTCTGGATCAATGTAAATATAAATATAGGATAAGGAAACAAAACACTATTAGCAAGTTCGGCTCAAATAACCACTGTTCTACATGACCATATGTGATAGTCAAAATAGCACACTAGAACTTTCAATTAAGAATGTATATTTATTAAAATGTCATACAAATAGTTTAATCTATAATACATTTATTCTCAATGTAAATAAAGGGTAAATGCAACCATACACTGAAACTGCTTGTATGAATGCCCCAAAATGTATGGTAATGTTACCATAATATAAATCATGTACTGTATATCAAACATAACACTAGTTAATGATACCTAAACATTCTTGCAGTAAGGCTGCGAAGATACATGGGTGGTCTGAGTATAGGCTTTTATTCAGCCTTAACCATAGAACACAAAGAGCTTACTTTTAGAGTAAACCAGAGCAAAAAGTACTGAACACGGTAGTGCCTTTTTCCCGAAAGGGACAGTCCTTAGTCTCTGCCAGGGCTCTATCCTCAGAAAGCTCAGAAGAGTTAAAGTCCAGCATGGTCTTGCAGAGTTCCAGGGTGGGTAAATCCCTGGATCTGAGAGAGTCCAGACTGCTGTGACATCAAGGCTTTTAACCCCTCCTAATGAGCCAGCTGAGTCCTGGCTAATTACCTCAGCCTGCTCTTAGACTACTGCCACGCTGCCTGCGCTGCGTGCGCATCTGCAAGGCTGGCGGCACGTGCAGCTGAATTCCCTGGTCTGCAGTGAGCTGCAGGGGGAAAGACAGGGGGCGTGATGGGGGAGTGACGGGGGCGCGGCCATGACGTCACCCGGCAGGTTCGCCATCATTGGCTGAATCACAGGGGCGTGGCCTAGAACTCCATTACCCGTGTCCATCTCAATTTTCGGGTCTGGAATAAAAACGCATTGCGTGGTGGCCCCCCCTCGCAGCGGGCCCGGCCCAATTGAGAGGTGGTTCTTGTCCCCGCAGTGCCCGCCATAGCGAGCGCTGCAGTAGCCAGTGGGAACCAAGCCTTAGGCTAATATTTACCAGAACCCTGCTGAACTCCCTGCATAGATATCAGAGATGGAATTGGGAAAAGCGTGAATAAATAAGAGTCATAATTAGAGGATCATTGCAGAATGACAAATAAGTTTATTGCAGTGTACGTGCACACGCAGAGGAGAGTTTCAAAATAAAACTCCCCCAACGACATGGTGGCATACAGACCTTATTTATTCAAAAAATACTAAGCCCACGCCCCATATACGAGGTTGCGTGTGCGTCACTACGTAAGCATCTAAGATAAACAAAATATGAACATGAACACAACGAGTTAATAACATTATTATGGGATTCATCTTAGAAATGAAATGACTCAGCTAATATTCCTTACACGGGCCGGTGACTTTTCCTCTACATACGGGACTTCATGTGCACCTCCCTCGGAATGCGAGACACTGCGTTATCTGTCTCTTATTTTCATAACATTGGCACTTTTGCTCTTCTCGTCAAGGTTTTTCAGTTAGCTGCGTAGCTTATTATCACTTTAAAATTGGAAGCAAAAATCTCTTTCAAAAAAGTCTATTCTCATACCCCTTTCATTCAGACAAAACCTAAAATGGATGCTGACTTAAAATGGTTGCTTAGATCCCAGTGCTGTTATGTCAGACCCCCCTTACGTCATATTCTCACTTTGTCAGAATCTACCCTGTCAAGCATAAAAATATATACTACAACATCTCCAGAATCCACTCCTTGTACCCTCCCCTTAAAAAAATACACAAACGACCTTGATGAAGGGCAAGAGAGTCTCAATGTCTAAAAGACAACATGTTTAATAATTCTGCTACCATGTGTTCTATAATGTATGTCCAAATTGCCAGAAAGCAGCCATAGTGGAGAAAAATTATTATGCAGTTCTTAAGCATGTTAATAGGCATCAATATACTATATAATTTATTCCTTCAAAACGGAGCCATATCAAAGTTCCAATTCAATGCGTTTGGTTCTGGATCCACCGTCCAGTTTCTAAATGCACCGCTGCTTTCTGTTATAGAATAAACTTTTGAGCACAAGTGTTCATGGATTGTAGTGTATTTCAGTGCTGGAGGGGCCAGCAATGCATCGCAAAACACTACAGAGAAGGCGGAAATGTTGCAGAATAAAGAACCATGTCCTCTTTCGGAGCCCTGTCCGTGCCCAGTCTTCCATTTAAGAATTTGACATTTACCTTTATGTTTTCACTGTATGACTGTGGCAATGTCCTTTAATATCTACAGTACATGCAGGATAGTAAAATAACAAACAGCAATATGTCAATGTAGAAATAATCCGCTGATATGCTGTAAACTGTTAAAATAGTAAATATGATACAGCATTTTCAATCATTCAGCATGGTACTGACATATTGTTAGTGCTCATGTTCCTCGCTGGATATCATCCCACGATACCAAACATTACCATATGAATCATTTTAAAAGTTCCATTGTCTCATTTGTTTGCAGATTATATTCATGTAAGAAACAATGTTCCCACGTTGCTGAATTTTTAACAATTACATAAGTCTGATGTTAAAAAATAGTAGAAGAGCAAAATATTTCTACATCTGAAGTAAGCTGCAGCTCTTGTACAGTTATTAAGTGAGAAGCAAAACTAATTTTCAAATCAGTTTAAAGAAAAGTTATTCTTAACCCCAATTATACTATTTGTACTAGGAATTTAAAATACCACTCTAGGTGGGCTCTTTAAAAATAAAACTTTGTATGCAACTACATTTCTTAAGCAATACATGTGAATAAAGTAATATAATCAATGCCAACATTGCAAAACAAATAATCCTTCTGGGCTTTATACCCACTGTTAACTTAGGCATTGGGATTCCATCTGTTTTGTTTTTGTGCTTTTGTGTATGTTAACTATTAATAGCAGGTAGACATCTGGAAGTAAGATACAATTTGCCTGAGAATTGTTTGCAACAAAGATATCACAGGCTAATTGCATTATCAATCACAGGGAGATGAACCTCTTAACTAATGCTATATGCAAACAAAAAGTAGAAAAGTCAATTATTTTTATTTTTCTATACTTTTATCACTCTATTTTCTCCTGGGAGAAATAAATAAGTAAAATACATAAATTAGCATATTAAATTTGCAAACAAGCCTTGTTTAATTTAAAGTGCTTTTATTTGTTTATTGTGTTACAGTATGCCTATTTTTACATAGTTACATAGTTACATAGTTGATGAGGTTGAAAAAAGACGTAGGTCCATCAAGTTGAACCTATGCTAAATTTAGACAACAGATACTTTATCCTATATCTATACTTACTTATTGATCCAGAGGAAGGCAAACAAAAAACCCCATTAAGGGGAAAAATGAATTCCTTCCTGACTCCAAGAATTGGCAATCGGATTTATCCCTGGATCAACATCCTTCCCATGTATACTTATTTGGTATTTCCCTGTATACCTTTCCCATCACTCCTTGAAAAAGCGCCATAGTAGGCTTGAAACGCGTGGGAGAGTTTTTGTGTGCTGTCTGTTTTTTGTTTTTTATGGAGTTTAATAAAATAGCATTTTTAACCTCTTTGCTAGTGAGTTCTTACCTTTTTTCGTAGAGCGGATGGACCACCGATCCTTCCCCTTCTCTGCTGTCACGTGAGAGGATCAGCGTTCACCACCGCATGCAGATGCAGATGCAGACACAGAGGGAGACGCTTCTTCAACAGCTTCAGGACTGGAGCTGGAAGCAGGGAGAGCAGAGCGGTGATCCCTTGTGAGTCACGTGGACTCCACACCGGGCACGATTTGGCCAGGGCTAGGGAGACTGAGTGAGTATCTCGTTGTCCCCACTGTATTAGCCCTCTCTTGCTTAATCCTTCACCAAGCGTTATAATCATCACAGTCTTTCAACCCTTATTCCCAGTGTCAACTCCATTCATTATTTATTGATTTTGCCCTGCCTGGCATCACTCACTTATACTCTTGGAGCTCCTACACGGTTGTTGTTTCCCATTTATCTGTATTAAACCTCATCTGCCATTTACCTCCCCAAGTTTCCAGTCTCTCCAAGTCCTTCTGAAGAGAAATTACATCCTGCTCTGATTCTATTACCTTACACAATTTAGTATCATCAGCAAAGATGGAGACTTTGCTCTCGATCCCAACCTCAAGGTCATTAATAAACAAGTTAAAAAGCAGGGGTCCCAGTACCGATCCCTGAGGTACTCCACTCACGACTTTAGCCCAACCTGAAAAAGTTCCATTTATGACAACCCTTTGTTGTCTGTCCTTTAACCAGTTTTCAATCCAGGTGCATATATTATTACTGAGCCCAATTTTCCTTATTTTGTACACCAACCTCTTGTGTGAAACCGTATCAAAAGCCTTTTCAAAATCTAAGTAGACCACATCAACTGCATTACCCTGGTCTAAATTCCTACTTACCTCCTCAAAGAAACAAATAAGGTTTGTTTGGCAAGATCTATCCTTCATAAATCCATGCTGACTATTACTAATAATTTTGTTTTCCATTAGGTATTCCTGAGTATTATCCCGTATTAAACCTTCAAGTAGTTTCCCCACTATTGAAGTCAGGCTTACAGGTCTGTAATTTCCCAGTTGTGATCTACAGTAGCTCCCTTTTTAAATATAGGCACCACATCCGCTTTATGCCAATCTTGTGGTACTGAGCCTGTGGAAATGGAGTCCTTGAATATTAAATATAATGGTTTTGCTATTACTGAGCTTAACTCCTCGAGAACTCTTGGATGTATGCCATCGGGGCCAGGTGCCTTATTTACTTAATTGTTTTCAAGTCGCTTATGAACTTCTTCCTCAGTTAACCAATTGTTCATTAATATGGAGGTTGTGGCTTCCTCCTGCGGCACTACTATTGAACTTGATTCTTCCCTGGTAAACACAGAGGCAAAGAATTTGTTTAATACCTCAGCTTTTTCATTATCTCCAATAATCTGCCTACCCATCTCACACTGAAAGGGTCCTATATTTTCTTTTCTCATTTTTTTGTTATTAAGCTACTAAAAGAACTTTTTAGGGTTGACCTTACTTTCTATTGCAATCCTTTTTTCATTATCCATTTTTGCTAATTTGATTGCCCTTTTGCAATTTTTGTTACATTCCTTATAATTCTGATACGATGTCTCTGTCCCTTCTGACTTAAAGAATCTAAACGCCTTCCTCTTCTTGTCCATTTCCTCCCCTACCTGTTTATTTAGCCACATTGGTTTTGACTTATTTCTTTTATACTTATTACCCAAGGGTATACACTGATAAGTGTGCTTTTCTATATAGAGGAAATCAGGGGAGCATCATTACCTATAGGAAAAAATAAATACAACCATAGTGCAAAACGTAATAACAAAATACACTAAAATGGCAGATCTCTCTCAAGAGAAAAAAGACGCTAGATGGTAACACTGTAACCACAGGCTAGCGGCAAGGAGCAGGAGGAAAGTGCGTCCAGGACAGAGACACAGAGTCAAAAGATAAAATGCCAAACTTTATCCGACAATGATAAAATTGGAGGCTTACGAGATATCAGATGTTTAACAGCATTGGTGTATGGTAAAGTTGTTCGCCGAGTCGCGTTCTCGGAATCCCCGTACACTGCTGCCTTATCCACCGATCTCCGACCTCCGAATTGCTGGAGCCGATACGTCACATCCGGTTCTTTCAAATCGTATGGAAGACGCCACCGGAGCTTCACAGCAGTCTCTCCCTCTGGATCTAACACTGGGGGGTTACGCTCTATGCATTTCGCCGTGCGTGATGACGGCTTCGTCAGGAGTAACTCTAACCCCAAATCGGATACTTTATATACCCTTCTGACTTCAAATGACCTTTCCTCCTATTGGTCAAATTGTCACATCTCTGAATAATTGGGTAATTGGCCACATAAGCTCTCCCACTAATTTAAGAGGTATCACAGCAGTGTTATACATATCAATTAAAATACAGCCTATATTCTTTAATACACATAGCTAATAAAAATTACATAAAACACCATTGTTTAAAAAATGCTTCTCAGTACAACAGAAAATCTAAACTATTGCACCAATTGCTCATAAAATATAAAATACAAATATCATCTTAAATTTTAAATTTTAAATGAAACACAATTATTTCCCCATTTGTTTCCCTAATCATATAGAGGTTGGCGATTGATGCATCTCAAAAACAAGAAAAAAACTTAATTAGTAAACAGATTATAACACAACCAATGTACATTATGAGTATTCTTATTTGAGCTGACTTCGTATATCATGAGCATAATATTTAAACATTACCATGTTCATAAAAAAGCATTTAATTCGAAATCTATGTTCAAACCCAAAGGTACAAGTGATTTTAGTGTAAAGGTCCAGAAGCTCTCTCTCTTTCTTAAAGCAACACCCCTGTCCCCACCTCTCCAGTGTGGTAACACTTGTTCCAAAACTGTAAATTTAAGGCCTGATGTATCACCATTGTGCTTTTGTATAAAATGATTTGACAGATGATGTGTGGTAAGCCCTCTCCTTACAATCCCAATATGTTCTAGAATGCGTGTTTTGACTGTTCTTGATGTTTGGCCTACATATTGTAATCCACAGGGACAGTATATGAGATATACAACATAGTCAGATTTACATGTTAGAAATTGTTTAATATGAAACCGTTGACCCGTAACATTAGATGTAAAACTGTATTTGTCCTCTGCTCTATGTTTACAGGCCCTACACGTGGTACAGCCAAAAAAACCTTGTGTTTTTGTCAACCATCTATTGCCATCACCGGTTATTTTTGGCAAAGCACTAGGGGCCAAATTATCTTTAAGTGCTTTTGCTCGTTTGAAAATCACAGTTGGTTTTTCAGGAACAATTTCCCCAAGTACAGGGTCATTTTTGACAATGTGCCAATGTTTATAGATTATTTTTGAGATTTTGTCAGACTGTCTATTATAATTGGTTAGAAATGAGAATTCAAAATTCTTTTTCAAACCTGTCTTTTTGCTGTTATATAATAGATCTTTTCTGTCTAAACCCTCTATTTTTGTTATGGCATGTTGGATGGTTCTATCGTCATAGTCTTTCTCTCTGAACCTGTCTTGTAAGAGAGCTGATTGGGTGAGAAATTTTTTTTCTTCAGAACAATTTCTCTTTACCCGTCTTATCTGACCATGTGGGACATTCTCTAGCCATTTGGGATGGTGGCAGCTCTTAGTGGATATATAGTTATTTGTGTCTACACTTTTGAAGAAGGTCTTGGTTTTGATTGACCCATCTTCAATGTAGATCATTAGATCTAGAAAATCCACTTTTTCTTGACTATAATCACACGTAAACTCCAAATTTAATAGATTATCATTTAGATAATGGGTAAACTGTTTTAGTCCTTCCTCATCTCCCTTCCAAATGAATATTATGTCATCTATATATCTTCGCCATAGGCACAAATTCACACCCAGCTCTGCAATGGACCAAATATGGTCTTCCTCCCATGCTCCCATAAGGAGGTTTGCATAACTGGGTGCAAATTTTGTGCCCATGGCGGTACCGCACTTTTGCAGATAATAAGTCCCCTCGAACATAAAGTAATTGTGCTCTAAGATGAATTTTATTCCATCAAGTATGAAATTTGCCTGTTCGTTTGACATGTCAGGATCTTGTGATAGTACTCTATCTACTGCTTCATGCCCATCTCTGTGGTTAATACATGTATACAGTGACTTAATGTCACAAGTTACCAAAAAACATCCTTCCTCCCCACACCTGATTGTCAAGCACACGTAAGATGTCTGTCGTGTCTTTTAGGTAGGAGGGAAGTTTGGCAACATACTTCTGCAAGTATATATCAATATATGCGGATAGATGAGATGTTAAAGAGTCTATGCCTGCTATTATAGGCCTCCCTGGAGGGTTGGTAGTACTCTTATGCAATTTGGGGAGGTAATAGAATATTGGTTTGATAGGGTTAGTTCTATACAGATAATTGTATTCCTCTACATTAATTACCTCCTCCATTTTACCTTTAACCAAAAGGTTCTTTATCTCTTTTAAAAAATCTGACGTGGGATCTTTGGTGAGGGGTAAATATGTATTCCTATCTCCCAAAATCCTTTTGGATTCGGCAATATAGTCCGTTCTGTCTAGGATGGCGACTCCACCTCCTTTATCAGCTTGTTTTATGACTATAGATGTGTCTTTTTGTAAAGTTTTCAGAGCATCTCTTTCTGACTTGTTCAGATTGTTATTAAATCTACCCTCACTTTTCACTAAACTTTCAAAATCTGATTGTATTAGCTGGGAAAATACATCTAAATTGTTACCCTTTACATGTTTTGGATAAAAAGTAGAGGGCATTTTGAGACCAGAATGAATTAATACTGGTGCTACTTGTAAAGGTTCTGATCTGTTAATTACAATAGTTTCTTTCTCTAAATTGTCAGTAGTCCTTAGTTCTACTTCTTTTAATCTAAAGAATCTTTTTAGAGTAAGCTTCCTTAAGAATCTCTGTGCATCTAAAAAAAGGCCAAAATTGCTTGGCCCTACAGTAGGAGCAAATTTAAGGCCTTTTGAGATCAATGATTTTTCTGAATCTGAAAGTAATTTGGAACTGAGGTTAAAAATGTTATTTCCTAATTCTTTCTTTTTTTGAGGCATTTCTTTTTCTCTTCCTCTTCCCCTTTTTCTTCGATTCTTATTCTTTTCCTTTCTGATGAGGGGTCCCTCTTCATCAGAGGAGCATAACGATTCGCTCCCTGAAGTGAAGTGGACCCCCCCTCCCCTAAAAAATCCTTCTTGTTACCATTTTTTGGGCCAATTTTAGTGAACAGTTTGTCTTTTTGAGCATCTCTTTGCTCTTTTCTAGTGGTCACTATTTCTACCTCAGAATCAAAGTCTGTACTTATTATCCTTTTTGGAGTTCTTTCAACATTAATATGTACCTTGGCTGGTTTAGTTGATTGACGAGGAGATTTAAACTGTTTGTTTCTCCAATTGTCTCGTTCAGGACTTTTCCTATACTTGGTCTGTATATCTTTTGTATTCTTGCTGGGTTTTCTTTTTTCCCTAGATTTATCTCTTTTTTGGGTAGATTTTTTAGGGTTTTTTTTACTCTTTGTAGGATTAGGGGATTTGGGGGATTTTACTTCTAGGGGTTTATTTCCTTCCGAACTATCTTTTTCTTCTGGATCACTCCTTCTAGGAGGCCCATCTTTGTAATCCTCCTCATCTCTAAGAAACTTTTTCACCTTTTTTGTGATAGTCTCTTTTCTAATTTTATCTAATTTGTTCTGCAGATTGGTGTCTTTCTCTTTGAACAAAGCAGTTTGACTTAAATTACCAAGTCTAAGTTCAATCTCATTGATCTCTACATCAATCTGCAGAACATGGTTTTTCTGTTGTTCAATAACCAGGCTCATAAGATCCTGTGAGCATTTTTCTAACAGATTGTACCATTTTTCAACAAAAACCTCATCTTCAAGATCTATAGACGGGTGTTTTTTAAGTCTTAAACCTCTTGGGACTCTGCCACTTATAATGTATTGTTCCAAAAAAGTGTAGTCCCAAATTTTTTTAATGTCTTTGATAAAAAGCTTTTCCAATTTCTCAAACTCAGATTCCAAAGTATGTGACTCCTCAACTATAGGATCAGAGTCCAAGTTGAGTTTTAGAATACTGCCGAAGTCCACAACCCTTGTGTGTCTTCGTGAGAAAATATTGGAAAAGTTAGTATCAATTACTATATCTTCCATATTATGTGGTGCTGCCTTACTAGTGATAGAAACAAACAAATACTATACACAAAAGACACTAGATGGCGCTCAACACTTATAAACAAACATGCAGTGATTAAAGTGATACTATAATAATATACAACATAAAGTGCAATGAGTGTTATAGGAAAAAAACTCAAACCCTGAATGGACTGTTTCAATTGTCCACAAGAAAGCACAATATAGAGGAAATCAGGGGAGCATCATTACCTATAGGAAAAAATAAATACAACCATAGTGCAAAACGTAATAACAAAATACACTAAAATGGCAGATCTCTCTCAAGAGAAAAAAGACGCTAGATGGTAACACTGTAACCACAGGCTAGCGGCAAGGAGCAGGAGGAAAGTGCGTCCAGGACAGAGACACAGAGTCAAAAGATAAAATGCCAAACTTTATCCGACAATGATAAAATTGGAGGCTTACGAGATATCAGATGTTTAACAGCATTGGTGTATGGTAAAGTTGTTCGCCGAGTCGCGTTCTCGGAATCCCCGTACACTGCTGCCTTATCCACCGATCTCCGACCTCCGACCTGCTGGAGCCGATACGTCACATCCGGTTCTTTCAAATCGTATGGAAGACGCCACCGGAGCTTCACAGCAGTCTCTCCCTCTGGATCTAACACTGGGGGGTCACGCTCTATGCATTTCGCCGTGCGTGATGACGGCTTCGTCAGGAGTAACTCTAACCCCAAATCGGATACTTTATATACCCTTCTGACTTAACCAATAGGAGGAAAGGTCATTTGAAGTCAGAAGGGTATATAAAGTATCCGATTTGGGGTTAGAGTTACTCCTGACGAAGCCGTCATCACGCACGGCGAAATGCATAGAGCGTAGGTCGGAGATCGGTGGATAAGGCAGCAGTGTACGGGGATTCCGAGAACGCGACTCGGCGAACAACTTTACCATACACCAATGCTGTTAAACATCTGATATCTCGTAAGCCTCCAATTTTATCATTGTCGGATAAAGTTTGGCATTTTATCTTTTGACTCTGTGTCTCTGTCCTGGACGCACTTTCCTCCTGCTCCTTGCCGCTAGCCTGTGGTTACAGTGTTACCATCTAGCGTCTTTTTTCTCTTGAGAGAGATCTGCCATTTTAGTGTATTTTGTTATTACGTTTTGCACTATGGTTGTATTTATTTTTTCCTATAGGTAATGATGCTCCCCTGATTTCCTCTATATTGTGCTTTCTTGTGGACAATTGAAACAGTCCATTCAGGGTTTGAGTTTTTTTCCTATAACACTCATTGCACTTTATGTTGTATATTATTATAGTATCACTTTAATCACTGCATGTTTGTTTATAAGTGTTGAGCGCCATCTAGTGTCTTTTGTGTAAAGTGTGCTTTTCTAACAATGTTTTAAAGACTCCCATTTATCTTCTACATTTTTCCCTGCGAAAACATCATCCTATTGTATTACTACTAGATTAGACCTCATTTTATTAAAATCTGCCTTTCTAAAGTTTAAGGTCTTTGTTGAACCCAAGTAATCTGTTTTTGATAATTTATTTCAAATGAGACCATGATATGATCACTGTTACCCAAAAGTTCCAGGACTTGAATATTTGTTATTACTTCTACATTTTTTGATATGACCAAATCCAGAACTGCCCCTCTCCTGGTTGGTTCCTCAATAATTTGGGTCATATAATTGTCTTTAAGCACCCCCAAAAACCTGTTTCCTTTTGTTGTAACGCTGATCTCATTGCCCTAGTCTATGTCTGGATAATCAAAATCCCCCATTATGCAAACATGACCCAGTTTTGATGCCTTCTCCATTTGCAAAAGTATTTTAGCTTCCTCAATCTCACAGATATTTGGTGGTTTAAAGCATATTCCCAAAAACACTTTCTTTATACTTTTATCTCCACTGCTAATTTCTATCCACAAGGTCTCTACATTTTCATCATTCCCTTCATAGACATTAGCCCTTGTAATAGGTTTTTGATCCGGTTTAACATATAAACATACTCCACCTCCCCTTCTATTTGTTCGATCCTTCCGAAAAAGAGAATAACTCTTTAAATTAACTGTCCAGTCATGAGTTTCATCCCACCATGTTTCAGTAATGCCTATGATATCATACTGCTCCCTTGCAGCTATTAATTCAAGCTCCCCCATTTTATCTGTCAGGCTTCTTGCATTAGCAAGCATGCATTTAAGTTTTTTTTGAGCCTGTAATATTATCTTATCTGCTCCTTCCTTTCTGCTCCCACTAGGTTTAGTCTTTAGAAGTTTTCTCGTATTATCTGTATTTACTATGGGTATCTCACTGCTTGTCAAACTTGCACTTGCCCCCATTCTACCTCCATACCACCTTGTATCCTCATCTATTCCATTTAGTTCATTATCTGTTTCATTCCCCTCCCCCCTCCTTTCTAGTTTAAAATCTCCTCCAACCTTTTTAGCATTCTCCCCCGTAGCACAGAAGATCACTCTTCATTGAGGTGCAATCCATCCCTAGAATATAGATGGCACCTCTCAGAAAAGGAGTCCCTGTGCTCTAAAAACCCAAACCCCTCCTTCCTGTACAACTTTCTTAGCCATGCATTAACCTCCCTGATCTCTGACTGTCTCCCTGCGGTAGCGCAAGGCACTGGTAGTATTTCAGAAAATACTACCTTGGAGGTCCTTGCCTTAAGCTTTTGGCCTAGATCCCTGTAATCATTTTTTAGGACCCTCCATCTTTCTCTAACTGTGTCATTGGTGCCAACGTGTACCAAGACCACCGGGTCAATCCCAGCCCCCCTCCAACAATCTGTCTACCCGATCCACAATGTGCCGAATCTGAGCACCCGGGAGACAACAAACTGTTCGGTTCATGCGGTCCCGGCATCTGATTGCCCTATCTACCTTGCTAATAATGGAGTCCCCTACCACCACAATCTTTCTTTGTATCTGAGCATCTTGAGTCCCCACTGTACTGGAGGAACTATTCCCCTGGCTGCTAGGGGAATTAGTCTCCTCCAGCCTTGCCATTTCTGCCCCAACATTCCCAATATCTTCACTCAACATGGCAAATCTATTGGTATGTGTCAGCTCAGAAACGACCTGCCTCTCCCTATTGCCCCAAATGGTTTAGAAGTATATATTTTATAGAAAAACTGCATACAAATCCATCTAAACCTCAAAATATAGTAAGTAATATTATTCACATAATGTAGGGCATCTTGTATTAGAGAAAATGAACAGATAGACCTGCCATAAAAAGCTACGTGGCCAATTCTATAAAGAAAACAAAGCAAGTCAATGCCAATTTATTTAATCAGCCCATAAGATTCATATTTACAAAGCAGGGTTATTCCATAAAACACCTTCCGGACAATTAATATGTCTTATGGTGGTAAAGCTTTGTTTAGTACATATGACCCTAAATGCCTCCTTCTTTATTCTAAATTGATGTCGTCACACCCCAACCAACTTAACCTGTGAGTGTTCCTAAAGGAATTGATTACTTCTTAAAATATAAGGGAGATGTGCCTACTGTATTCCCTCTCCATCAGATCTTTAGTAGGAGTTAGTCTACTATAGTGTAATTAAAAGCTTAACGATAACAAATTCAAGCAGATTTTTTTCTCCCGTTTTGAATATTATTACTGCACTAAAAGTACAAGATAAAAGTAGGATGAAAAAACTGTTACAAAGAAATGTATGAAAACAGACTTATACACTATTCATTGCTATAGATATAGACATACTGATTGTCTCCGGCACTGGGGCAAGCTGTAAGAATGCTGTGGGGGGGGGGGGAGGGTTCGATCCTGAAACTTGGACCCCTCACAGTGATATCATGGCCGGTACTGTCTCCAGAGCAGAGGCTTTTTCCCTTTCCAGAAGCAGCTTTGAAGACAATGAGTCTGGCTCCATATGTATGTGATTTGAGGAATATTACTCATGCATATAGTTCACACCTTCTAATGAATATTAATATATTCAATGGTTAATTTGAGTTTATTCCCGGTACCTTCTATAGGGCTGACTTTATCCTGTTCCAAAACTATTGATCTATTGATAACATATCTCCTCCTTATCAATCCCAACCAAAATATATTACCTATCTTGCCTTCGAGTAACTAGCTTCCTATGTCTGATCCATCCTTACTGTATCTTTACTGTTTTCCCATTCTAGTATTTCAGTGAAGCATGTGTAGCCCTCTTTCCCCTACCCTCTGGGAAATGTTCTGCTATCAGTGTCTTTCTGTGGCTGGTGGTGCATACCTGTATGTAAACAGAATGCCGGAGATCTCCGTGGTGGTGTGGGGAGTGTCCTGACAGGTTTGCGATGAATTCCTCAGTGGTCAGCGCCTCCAGTCCAAGAGGATCCTGAGGATTCAGGATGCACCTCATGGACACTTCTTTCCTTTAGCCATTACCATGCTTCAAAGACTACACCATGTGTATATTTGACTGAAGTTTAATCATCTTCATAGTACATGCACTGAATTGTACATCATTGTAACCTATCCCATCTTGGACTTGGCCTCAGCCACTTCTCTTTACAGAGTATATATATTCTGGCATCTTCCAGTAGCACTCCTTACTCCTTGAAGGTTAGGATAAGATTTCTATCTCTCTAGAGCTATCCCTGACTGAACCAACTCACACTCACTGCTCTACACTACATAGAAGAACCCCCTCCATTCCCTGGGGAGTGTCTAGTAAGCCAGCCTATTTCTGAACATTATAATGAATTCCCTGAACATTAGAACATTAGAATGAATTCCCTTTTAGGAATCATGCCCACACTGCCCACAACCTATGTGGCACTTAAGGTAAGGAATAGTAGTCCAGAGAGACCTGGCTACACATGTCAACATAAATTAGGAAAAAGTCCAACATAATTAGAATGTAAAAATCATAGTTTGTTGGTACTGCATACACAACTCCGTGGTGGCCTGATGGTACTGCATACACAACGCAGTGGCGGCCTGATGGTACTTCATACACAACTCAGTGGCGCCTGAGAGTACAGCATACACAACTCTGATCCCTGTGGATTATGCAGCTGTGCTGATGACGGGTATTGTGCGACATCAGCGACTCTGGGTCAGATCATGGGACTTTATGCACGGCCAATCAGCTACTCTGGTTGAGTCAGTTTGGTGGGGGTATGGGGGTATTTAAGGGATCCACTGGCCATTAGTCTCAAGCACCACCCTGAAGTTGATTCTTATATTTATTTATTTTTCTCTCTCTCTGTAAGGAATCCGCTCCACGGTTTACTGGTTACCTTACCTTGCAGACCGGTGCAGTCCGGGAACAGCTTTCCTGAGGTTTGCTGCAGCCTGGATTCACTCAAAGCAATACACACTCCCTCTGCTATCTACTGCAGCTGTGCAGCCTTTCATTGCAAACTATACTTGCATTCACTCATTAGGGGCAGGACCTTCACACCCCCGCCGGGGATTGGCCCGCTGGCCTTTAAGTATTGCTTGCCCATAATGCTCCTTGCCGAGCATAGTCCTTACTGGATGTCAACTGTTTTGCCACAAGCTCTCGCTTGTTCCCCTTTGCTGATACCAGGTCACGCCCTGCGTCCTTCAGCTTCCTTCAAGCCGCTTGTTCTCCAATGCTGATTCCAGGTTACGTCCTGCATCCGTCAGCTCCCTGCAAGCCGCTTGTTCCCTTATGCTGATACGGAGGTTTCCCCTGCGTCCTTCAGCTTCTGTTCTCCTGTGCTGAAGCAGAGGTTTCGTCCCTGCGTCCTTCAGCCTCCTGGATTCCTGCACTAGTAGAGGTTCGTCCCTGCGTTCTGCAGTCTCCTGGATTCCTGCACTGTAGCGGAGGTTTCCCTGTATCTACAGCTTCCTGGTTCCTGGGGCCTACTCTTTCCCTAATATAGAGAGGCCGTGTCCTGGTTCCTGCGCTAACAGTGGATTCCCTTGCCCGCTCAGGACTTTTGCGTTGTAGCACTGGTGCACCCGTACAGCAAGACGGTGTGCTATTCTGGTCTGCCTACCATCTCCTGTGACCAGCACCATGGGCCATGGTCGTCGCTCGCGCAAAGGCCAACCCCGCGCTCCTAAGCTGAAGCGGGTCTCTCCTATCTCCTTGTTGCCGAACTCCTGCATGGACAATGTTTATCCTGACGTCTCCTGTTCTGACCCTGGCTTGTACAACGACGACTCTGTCTTCTCCAATCCTGATCCTGCGACATACGACTACGAACTGCGCAACCCGGATCAGCCTGCGCGGTCTCAGGTCGGTGCTTTTACAACCCCACCTCAGCCCCGCGGTCCGACCCTGGTTTGTGGCGAGCAGAACCCTGACAGTATGCTCGGCCCTACAAACTCGGACCCCGCTGAGGTGTGGGTTGGTAAGTTTTTTCCTAAAAACCTGTCCCAGCCTGTAGACCAGTCCCAGTTTGAGGATAATTATTTGTGCGATATAATACCTCTGATGGAAGATCCGTTTATGTTGGAGGGCTTGACTCCCTTGCAAAAGAAATGCCGTAATAATCTGGTTTATAAGGCTTACTGCCTCAGAGACTTAAAACAGTATCTGGCCAGTGTTTTGGCCATTGCTAAAATTGCTTGCTCCCCTGATTCCCCTTTAACTGGGGAGGAACTGTGTCCTGTGGAACTGGTCAACGCCTGTAGTACACTCAATGCCCTGACAAAATCCTTGGACATTCCTATAGTATTCCTGGAACCTTCCGTCATGGTGGCTCTCGCTCACGAGACGCTGCATGTACTTTCCCGTGCATTGGATGATTGCTTGTTAAAACAGGATCGTCTCTTAGCCGCTCACGCCGTCGTTTGGCGGTATCCCTCGGCTACCAGTCCTGTTGCTAAACCAGGGGATGTATCTCTCTCTCCGGGAGATAACCAAACAGAACTATTACCAATATCTCCCAACGTAGTAACTGCCACAGTCCCAAGCTCTGATTGTATACCCGGGTTCCCTTACACTAATGATATGTCTACATTAACCCCTGCCGATCAGTCCTGTGAGGTCCCCTTGGAGAACACATATGTGTCACTAACTAACACTAAGGTTCTTGTATCCGAGAATAAGTCCTTTAGTTCTCCTATTTCTAGCTTTGAATCCCTCTCTCTAGGTCTTGAGGGTTTTCCAGCTTTAAACTCTGCTAGACAGTCCTGCGCGCTTTCCCCGTCAGAGAAAGAATCCCTAAGTTCTGTTCCCAGGGTTATTTCTGTATTAACCTCTGTGGGGCAGCTCTCTGAGTTTCCTTTGGTAAATCCCTGTTCTCTGTCAGCCACGGTCACGCCCCTAGCTTCAGACGAGAGATTCCGGCTCTCTTCTAATACAGAGAAAAGGTTACCTATGTATTACTCTCAGGCAATGTCTGCATTAACCCCTGTAAATTTTTGCTGCCTCCAAGTTAATGCCTTCGTTGTAGCCTCAGAGAATGAGTCCACAAGTCAGACAGCAGAGGTTGCATTGAGGGATTCCCATAACCGTACGGAGTCTCTAGATATTCTTTGCTATAAATCCCCTGCTTCAGCTCAAGTTTCCGCAGTTTCGTCTCCGGAGACTTCGGCTAAAGTTCTGGTTCCTGTTAAATGTATTCAGGAGTCAGGTTTTTCCCTAAGCTTAGTCACAGAGTTCCTTCTCCCGGGTATTTCACTGAACCAGCCTGTCGCCCACATAGCGGTGATCCCTGCTTCAGCGCATAGTTCCCACATTATGGAGTCTGCAGTAAGTTCTGGTTTCCCAGACATTCCTTACCAAATACCTACTTCAGAGACCAGTACAGTTATGATTAAACCCCGTGTACTGTCTGAGTTCTCCTCCTCTTTAAGCTTAGGGTTAAAGGCATACTGTAGTCTGTATGTCTCTCCTGGGGTTCATATTATGTTCCCAGGAATGTTTGCTGACGCACGGTTTTCTCCCAAAAGTGACGCTTTTCCATATAGATTAGTAAAAAGCTTGCACACTCTTTTTCTTTTCGCTGAATTGTGTCTTTCTAGTTTTGAGACTCTGAGAGGTAATGATTCCCCTTCTGATTCTGAAGCTCTTCCTACAAGGAGTATCCTGTCTGGGGGTCCCCCTGATTTCTCTCTCCAGGCTAATTCTCCAGGGATCAGCATATCTGTGGTCACTCCCTTAGTACTGTCTGAGGTCACCATGCATATATTACAAGTCCTGGGGTTTAACTCTGAGCTGTTTAGCTGTCCTTCCTTTGCTGAAACCCAGTCCCTCAGTACTGTGTCTAAATATGCCCCAGCAAACACGGGGTTACTCTGGGAAGAAATTAAAGCTCCTGTCTTAAAGGGTATTTTTTCTCACATGTCCAGCAAATTTAGAATCTCAGTAAGTGTTTCTATGTCACTTATCAATACATCTGATTTTTTCTCTAATCAAACCCAGATACCCTCACTATCGGTTAGGAGTCCTGTGATCAGAGATTTTGCACTAGAAAACACACCAATTCATGTTTTTGTCAGGTTAGGTACCCCTGTGGTTAGGGCCATTGCAGTTTTAGAGAGGACTCTTTGTACTCCTAAGGTGCATGTCATTAAGAGTTTTCATAGTTCATACTTGCTGCTTGTTGATTCTCAGGGCCCTGTCATTGAGGTACAGACTTCAGATTCTGATGTTAGCTTCCCTCCCACCACTACCCTGGCTCTGCCTTTTTCTCAAGCTACTGATTTGAAGATCCCAAGGACTATCCCTGATTCACTGACAATATATTCTCCCAATGAAGATTTCCCAGTATTAGAGAGCTCTACTGTTGTTTGCTTCTCTGCTCCTGCTAAAACATGGTTTTGTCCCTCGGAATTTTCGGTTGCCCCTGTTATTTTCTCTCAGTTGGAAATACTCTGTACGTATCCCAAGATTTCGGTCCCTATGCCAGGTTTACTGCTTGCCTTGTCACCTTCCATACCAATACCGGGAGATGCTTCTAACCAGCCTATACCTTTACTAACCATTACTTGGGAGCCTTCTAGAGGAAAAATTCCTCGCAAATTCCAACATGCAGTGGTCAGCCAAGACTTTTTCTGTTACAAAGTTTCTCCTGGTGTATTCGATCAACTATCAGGGCCGCTGATCCTAGATTCAGGTTTCTTTATTAAGGACTGGGCTTTCAGTGGGGGTTCTTCTACCGTTTTTGCTCTGGAACTCTCTGGTTCTTCACAGCCCTGGATTTCCAAGACATTTTGCAAGGCAAGCCATGTACCAAGGATGTTTCCTCCATCAATCTTATATCCTAGAACTGTACTCACCAAAGAACTGCTTGTTTACGGAGGCCCTTTCTACCTAAAGAATTTTAGGAACAACTCAATGTCCCCAAGGCCCATGGATGGTCCTGTCTGGCCACAGTTCTCACCGGGGGGTGGGGGTACACTAAGGACTAATCATGAGTCTCTGGAGTACGACTCTAGCCCCAATCCTAGACGGTTCAGCAACAATTCCCGGGCCTCCAACTCTATGAGTGCTCATGTTCGCCCGGAGGTCTCGCGTGAAGGGGGGGGTACTGTAAGGAATCCGCTCCACGGTTTACTGGTTACCTTACCTTGCAGACCGGTGCAGTCCGGGAACAGCTTTCCTGAGGTTTGCTGCAGCCTGGATTCACTCAAAGCAATACACACTCCCTCTGGTATCTACTGCAGCTGTGCAGCCTTTCATTGCAAACTATACTTGCATTCACTCCTTAGGGGCAGGACCTTCACACCCCCGCCGGGGATTGGCCCGCTGGCCTTTAAGTATTGCTTGCCCATAATGCTCCTTGCCGAGCATAGTCCTTACTGGATGTCAACTGTTTTGCCACAAGCTCTCGCTTGTTCCCCTTTGCTGATACCAGGTCACGCCCTGCGTCCTTCAGCTTCCTTCAAGCCGCTTGTTCTCCAATGCTGATTCCAGGTTACGTCCTGCATCCGTCAGCTCCCTGCAAGCCGCTTGTTCCCTTATGCTGATACGGAGGTTTCCCCTGCGTCCTTCAGCTTCTGTTCTCCTGTGCTGAAGCAGAGGTTTCGTCCCTGCGTCCTTCAGCCTCCTGGATTCCTGCACTAGTAGAGGTTCGTCCCTGCGTTCTGCAGTCTCCTGGATTCCTGCACTGTAGCGGAGGTTTCCCTGTATCTACAGCTTCCTGGTTCCTGGGGCCTACTCTTTCCCTAATATAGAGAGGCCGTGTCCTGGTTCCTGCGCTAACAGTGGATTCCCTTGCCCGCTCAGGACTTTTGCGTTGTAGCACTGGTGCACCCGTACAGCAAGACGGTGTGCTATTCTGGTCTGCCTACCATCTCCTGTGACCAGCACCATGGGCCATGGTCGTCGCTCGCGCAAAGGCCAACCCCGCGCTCCTAAGCTGAAGCGGGTCTCTCCTATCTCCTTGTTGCCGAACTCCTGCATGGACAATGTTTATCCTGACGTCTCCTGTTCTGACCCTGGCTTGTACAACGACGACTCTGTCTTCTCCAATCCTGATCCTGCGACATACGACTACGAACTGCGCAACCCGGATCAGCCTGCGCGGTCTCAGGTCGGTGCTTTTACAACCCCACCTCAGCCCCGCGGTCCGACCCTGGTTTGTGGCGAGCAGAACCCTGACACTCTCTCTCTCTCTCTCTCTCTCTCTCTCTCTCTCTCTCTCTCTCTCTCTCTCTCTCTCATTAATTTTTTCTTTTTATTGTTTGATTAATGTAACTGTTATCCACATTTGTGGAATATTGTTAATGATATACTGTAAAAAAGTTTTTCTTTGTGTCTACTGTTATATGATAGGCAATATTATTTCATGTCTGGAATTATGATAAGAGTAATTAAAGAATATCCAGTATATCATTCACAAAGGATTTGAAAAAGGCAATTTGGCACAAGACATTATGAAATCCCACCAAATGATACATCCCAAGTGAAGAGTGAACGGGGAACAAGAAAAGTGGGACAGTCCCAATTTAAAAAACATCAAATAATACCAATAAAAACAATTTAACTATTACATGAGAAACAGTTGCATATTAAACACTTGGCAACTTTTGATAAAATGGTCATAAATCAAAATCAATCTATAATCATCTTCAAAGAATAACATAAATTGCATCAAATACTGTAGATGGTACTATCCACAGACTGAAATGAACAGGTACCATACTGTAGCCCTACAAAATAAACTGATAAACGAGTTCCACATTTAATCCCCTGATTGAGCAAGTGTCAAATGTGTCTATCCAAAAGGCGTCCTTTGATTTTTATTTATTTTTTACTTTTATTGTAGAAATGTTAAAACTGTTATAAGGGGTACAAAAAGGAAATAGGGGAATGGTGAATAAATAATACAAACAGTTAAAGGGGGTGAATGGTCAATAAATATAATAAACATTTACAGCATAAACATGTACAGGGGAAAAAATGAGAGAGAATATGACGTAATATTGTGACAATTATAATGAGTATCAGTGCTTCAAATGTTCTAAATAAATAATCTCTTATAGTATTTGGGTATTTCTGCTGTCTCCACCAGGGATCCCAGGTCATAATGAAGTAGTGCATACTGTGGAATCTTGACTTAAGTAACCCCCATTAATACCCCCTTCTCCCTTAAATCAATAATAGATCAACACAATTGTATAAAGACTTTTTGGAGTTTAACGGCCACAGATTTATTTATATACAGTAAAAACCATCATAATGTAACCATTTAACACCAACGCCTGCCACACGTCCCGTTGCCATATATTGAGCCCACACATACATATGACTCGTGACCCTTTGCTGATTGGATAACCAGCTCAGTCCACATAATATATATATTACAGTACCTTGTGAGAACACCTATTCCATTGGTGATGCTATCCATTATGCCACTTCCACCATGCTCAGCAAGGCATTAAGCTACATGCTGCCCAAGTCCAGAGTCTGGCAACCTCTCAAAGCCCTGCAAGCTGTGGCAATAATTACACAGTCAATCTATATTTCACACTTGTATTGCTGTTTCTTTTTGTTTTATTTTATAAATATAAATGGCAGTTATTACAAAACATTCAATAAAATATGTAATCGTCGATGCCAACACCCGATCCAATGATGAACACATCACACATCATTTCCACCCTACCAAAACAAAAAAGGGGTGTGAAAAAAGGGATGGGTGTGAAAAAGGTGTGGGTGAGTGAGACGACTCTCAAAGCTGCCAGAGGTACTATAAGAGGAAGGGGTCGCCCCCTAACTCCTGTCTATATGCCGTCTGAATACTCCTCCGCCTACCATTCCTGAGACACCGAGCCTTATCCCCTTACAGCCACCCACTGAAAGCCTAACAAAAGGGAGGGATGAGGGAAGGGGGGGCACCCTATGCCAATAGCTCCTGGTTTACTTTAATAAAGAATGTCTATTTTTTCATGTAAATAATTTTCCACATCCATTAAAAATATGAGCAAGTTTTGGGGATGTTTTCTTTCCAAGATGCTACAATACTGTACAGTGGCTTCCTTCTGCTTTAACCTGTCTCCAGGATAAAGATAAAACAAATGGCACACAAGTTATATTACTAGCCTGGGTCACCCTTTGTTTTAATACACTGTTGCATGCTGTTTAGCTGCTTTCAATGATATTTGTCTTATATTCCCAGCTTATAAATGTATTCATCCTGCCATCAATTCTCTTTTCTGTTACCGACTCCTCCATGATGATCTTCTTTTCTCTCAGGGATTCACTGTGTGGTAAACTCCTGAGGGTAAATAGAGGATTAAAACTCTTTTGATGAAGAACATTCTTTTTATCAGTGGATTTATTGCAGATGTCTATGTGAGTTTACACAAAGTCCTTGTGGCGATATTTACTAACAGCGCTTGCTGTTTCTGGTTTGAGGTTCCTCCTGGTCTTCTTGTGATGTTGCTGTTGACTGTAGTCTGGGATTTCTCTAAAAAAAAAAAAAGTAATTTTATCAGTTGAAAAGGTTGAAAATGTGTTACTCAAGCTCCTCTAAGGTGCATGGTGTTGGCTCAGCACAGGTGTGGGATTGTTATTGTTGACCCTTCTAGGAATTTACTTGATTGTACAAATAGTCATTAGTGTCTCATCTAAATTATTCAAATTTGGATTGTTCAGTCTCAGCTTTGTGCTGTGCAATAATGTTTTCTAGTTAACATTTTTTGCAGTTACATTTTTCAAAGAGGATCACTGATGTCATTCAGATCTAGATAATGTTAATGCACAGTCATTGAAGTGGTTTATACAGTCCATCTATTGTCAGCAGCATCAAGTCAAGGCTGTACTCATTGAGAATCCTATCATGTTTGTCACAGAAGTCAAGATTGTCTTTGCAAAGAGTTGGTTTGAAGTTAATATGCAAGCCTCTGGAGATCCTGCTGGCCTTATAGTACTCCGTCAATGTTGATAAGTACACAGTAGTGAGAAATAAATCTTCTTGCGTTTAGAGTATTCAAGTCATCTTTTACTCTTCTATTTTTTAAAGCCATCTTCCTCCTCTTCTTCTTTTTTTCATCAACAGGTTGTGGCCTCTTTACAGCCTTCTGAGCGGAGCCCAGCCTAATATAGGGCCAGGCCCATCAAAGAAGGCCTGAACTCACAGGGTACATCAGATTGGTTGATGTACCATGTGCTCCCAATCCTATTGGTTTATGTTCCCTGTAGTGTCCTCACTTTTACCTGAGATGTCACTTCCATCGTGCTTAGATTGATTTTTAATGGTTTTTTTTTTTATTGTTGGGCATCGGCCCTTTATTGGATTCTCAACCAAGATGGGGGAAGTGCCTTGGGGTGATAGTGATAGTTGCCCTGGAGTGGATGGGGGCAGGGATGGAGGGTGGCAAGAGGGTTTAATCCCTTTGTTACCATAGCGGTTAGTAACGTATTTTTATATTGTTAATTATTCTATTGTTTTATCGAGCTTACCATTGATTGTCAATGTGGCTATGTAGAACCCAATTCAGAGGGTTTAGGTAGCCTCAGTGACAATCAATGGATTTATGGTTAAGATGTAATTAAAAATGTGTTTATTTTTTCGATATGGACAAAAGCACTATTAGCCACATTTGGCTATTGGCCATTGGTAAGGGGTGAAATGTCTGTTGGGGGGGGGGGTAGGGGTATTGGGGGGTGATAGAAATAGTTGCACCATGGTATGTGGTTAGGTCTCCCAGGGAGGAGTGGTAGTAGGAGTTATATTTTATCACGTATCCAATGCTGGTTTATCTTATCTTGCCTATGTGTATAATGACCAACATACTGGCCATTATATACATAGGAAATATAGGCCTATGCCAGCCTGGAGTAGGTGATAAAATATTGGTGGTATTTCTGCCATTAATACCATTGAGATAAATATCGAAATGATGTATTAGGCCTCTTTATCAGATCTGATATTTTTAACGGATCTAATAAAAAGTGTGTTATTTGTGGCGGTGCAACATCGATATATTGCACTATTAAATTAAAATTAAGCCCTTCCACATTTTTAGGTTACTGCAGCTTCATGCATCTGGCCCTATGTCTTATAATTGTTTATTTTTATTTAACCATATTGTACATTGTTTTCCTATTACATGACAAAGCACTCACATCTGCATTCTTGTATGATAGTCATATAAAATCACTTACACCACTGTTTTATCCATTATCCAAATGAAAAAATCTTATCCAACAAAGAAGAAGATCCAATAATGACTAAATAGAAGGTATACATATCAGGTAAAACTTGAATTCCTGAAATTATCTCATGTTGTTTTTCCTGCTGTTGCTTATGTTGCTTAATTGAGTCTTTTCTTAACAGCTAAAAGCCACTAGGTATTATGGTACATTTCTCAGCAGGAACATTATATTTTGCACAGATCAGTTTAAGAAACTTGTTTATTTAGCAAATTCCTGTAGTAATTAGGAATTTTAAAGAACCCATAATAACGCCAAAGAAACATACTAAAAAATAATGTATTTGGACTGTACTCATCGATATGCTAAAGCATATTGTAAAAACAAAGGATCAACCATGGAATTTTGTGTCTTACATTAAAATATGCTTACATTTAAAAGGATTACATATTAGGAAAAAATGTGATATTCAGCATTGGGCTTTATATGTAAAAGTTTTCAGTCAGCAAAACTGGACAAAGATTAAGCACATTTATTGCACCTACAGATGCAGCGGCCATTATTTCAACAAATCACGGGGTGTATACCTCAGAATACCAATGTCATGGCGCGGGATTGCTTCCAACCGTACAGCCTTAAGACGCGAGTGCAGGCGAGTGCATAAAATGGCATTTTAGTGTTGTGACTTTTAAACACCTGAAATTGACACAGTAGCACAGTACTTTACATATTACAATTCATTCATTTCATTGCATTTAATTGCACACAATCCATGAAATTCAAACAAAGCAACCGCGATAAACACGTGTGCCTGGGGTGATTGCCGCATTCATGCCGCGTGGAGTACAGCAGCGCACACGAAAATGGCGCCATGATTTCTTAAAATAATGGCCGCTCCATCTGTAACTTATAAAAGGGAAAAAAATAGGTAGCAAAAAAAGACAGGTTTTTCTGAGACGTTGATAATCTTAGGTTTTGGATAACTTGTTGAAATAACCTTTTTCCATTGAAGGTGTAGTGATCACTAATATTCATACATTACAGGTTTCTGGAACATTAATCAGTTGAAACCCTTAATAAACATTATTCCTTAAGTGTACTGCCATATGCATTCTACTTATGGGGAGATACAGTACAGTACTATACTCCAGATCAGAGACACTCAGTTAGTAAACTGCACAACAAGGTATTTTACTTAACCCTTGAATTACTCACACGTTTTCAATTAACATTTTTCAACATACTGTATATAGATGTGAACTTTTTTTTAAGGAATTTTAAATTGACTGAAATTGAAAACTATGAAATTGTAAATATATTTATAGATTTTTTTTTACACGTTAACATTGTGTTATTAGCTACCATATATTTTATTGCCAATCTTTGTTAAATGTACCTTAGATTGTAAGCTCTTCGGGGCAGGGATTTTCTTTCCTATTGTCTGATTTTGCTGCATGTGACAGGGCTGCTTGCACTATTGTATAAGTTAAATGCATGTTTGCTTTCTGGCATCAAGTACACCACTTTATTTTTCTGTTTTGCTTTTTGCTGGGCCCAGCAATCTTTTTTTGTTTGACTTTATCTGAAACTTTACTACCCTTTAATGTGGTGTCCTGAGGTCAGCCAGTATAACGCAGGTCTGGTTGGTGTTAAACACACTTTGATGTTACACAGCCATGGGCAGTCTCTGTTATAAAGGAAAGGGGCGTTTCCTTCCTGCATACCATTCAGGGTGGATTATACAGTAGCGACATCTTTTATTGCACTAAATGCCGGCGGCATGCCGGGATCTACCCCGGCTGCCGCCAGTAAAAACCGCGCGCCGCCGCGTTTCCCCCACGCACCCCCCCTCCACTTCGCGCGCAATTTACCCCCCCTTCCCGACCCCGAACCCGGCTCCTGCTCTGCCCCTCTGCTTCCCCGCACCCCCGCTTACCTTAATTTGATCTCCAGGGGTGTCGGGGAAGCCTGGGGAAGACGGGGAAGACAGGGAAGCCGGGCGCGCATGTGACTGTGACGTCACAGTGCGCCGCCACGCGCTGCGGCTACCCGCTTCCCAGACGCATGCAGCCGGCGGCTTTTACTCGAATAAAAGCTGGTACTGCTGTACCATGGTATGGAGGGGGGGAAATTAAAGTAAGTGATACTGAATGTAATTTATTTTGCAGAGTAAAAACATGCATGGGATGTTTGTAAAATGTACTGTTGTTTATTTTGGGGCTTGCTATAGAAAATTGTATGTTGTGTGAAGTGTATTATGTTTTCAAATTGTGAAAGTTTTGGGAGACAACTCCCCTTTGTGGTATACTTAATTTGGTCCAAATTAACCAGTAATAAAAGGGAGGGAGTTTCTTTCCCTGGTGGCCCTGCTGCACTCCTTGTTGCTGCTATATGATATGGGGTTGTCTCTATCTGCACTCCTTATTGCTGCTATGTGATATGAGGTTAACTCTTTCTGCACTCCTTGTTGCTGCTATGTGAGATGAGGGTGTCTGTGGAACTTCAGTGAAAGGATGCAAACTTTCTAATGCAGATATTGCTGGCTACTCTGTGGCTGGAGACATCACGCTGGGAGAACTGGTTGTTGTACACCTGAATGTGGAATCCCTAATAAAAAGAAGGTTCAGAGAACAGCAAAAGCCTCTTTCATTCTTCTCAGGGTCTGATGCTGCTACTTCTTTCAATAAAGGCTGGGACTCAACCTTTCACACTGCACTTATTGTATTATTATAATTTCCTGTTCTGTATTCTTTGTGAAGCGCTGAGTACACTTTTGGCGCTATATAAATAAAGGCATTCAATTCAAATGTTTTGGCTGTAATTGGTAAATGATAAATTTTGTAGTAAGGTTACAAAATATTAATCTTGTATGCAAAACTAACATTACACAACTATACATTTCCTGTAGAAGAGTGACAAGAAAATTATGGAAAAGTTTTATATCTTATATACAGCCCGATATTCACATGAAAAAATCGGGAAGTACAGTAGATAAAAACTAAAAAATTTCGATCATTTTCTCTCCATTAAATGAGAATGATGAGTCATTTTCCCAATTACATACTACAATTTGCTGGGGACAAGGACAAAATAAAACAGTTTTATCACTCGAGGATGCAACTGATACATTGTCATACTCATGCTTTTCTCATATCTAGAAACTGGATAGATATCTATCCTTTAAAGTACAATATTAAATTCATCATCTAACTTCACAGATCTAGTTTAATATCCTCTAGACATATTGGTCCATATTTAGCAGTACAATTAGATGCTTTCCTGTGCTGGAAGACACTTTATGGCCCATTCAAGTGAAATTAATCTGCCCAATAATTTTCTGTGAGCCTATTTATTTGTTCATTTATACTTGTATATTTACCTATGCTTATTCCATTATCACAATATGCAAAATCACGAATATCATAATACAGATGTAGCAAGACACTGTCCTTGTGGCCATGGAAAATTGGAGCCCGATCACAGCCCCTTTTTCGGCCAAAAGGACACAGTGTTGTGTGTCCTGTCCAGCTCATTTGGTGATTTAAATGACCAAATATGGCCATTTATGTTCCTTCTCATGATGTAGAGACTCATATACATAATCCATGGCATATACATAATCCAGGGTGAAGAAAGTACAGTACAGCCCTGCATATCGTACCTTCAGCGCTGCTTGGAAACAGATCCAGATGGAGAGCTGGAGACAAGGCTGCACTTCTGATCTAAAAGGAAAGAACCGGTATTCTGTCCCTGTGGATGGACCAAAAAAATTAACTCTGCAGAGTACCATTCAGAAGCATGGAACCCCGCAGAGTTAATCTTCCTAATTAATCTTCCTGTCCTCGGGCCGTGAGAACTGTAGCTGCAGTACCACAACAGTGCGACGGTGAAAATCACGACAGTGAGGTCAGTAAGTCTTGTTACATCTGTAATCAAAGAAAAAATTATATCACCAAAAGAGATGTGAAAAGTGAAATACTACTGTATATAATAAAAAAATCATTTGTGTATGTATTGTGTAAAATCACTATATAGTGAGTGATAAATGTGATAAGGGTTAATACCTTAACGGTGTATATGTGCTAAATGCAAATATATCTAACCAAAGTCAGATAGTAGAGAGGGTTTGGGGAAGGAATAGGAGGTGTGTAGATACAGAATACACTGTTGGGCTGCTTCATACGAAGGCCAATCCGAATAGAATAAAGTGCATATAGAAAGTTAGAAGCGCTTACCAAGATGATACATAATGTATATTGACAAATATAAATACCATTTATTAAAAATCACAAAAACACATTTTGGGGTGCATCAGCAAAAATGATGAAGTCGCGCAATGACGAAATGCATAGGGCTGATGTCATGACCCCATCATGTGGTCTGCATAGAAGAGGAATCCCGAACAACCCCAGATGAGGATCTTTACATTTTTCATAGTTCCTTTGCTACACTTTAGCAATCACTGACAAGTCATTTGCATACAGCTCATTTGCATACAGACTGTCTTATGAGAAATTACAGATAGCTCTAATATGAAAATTTAAATATCAAAGACAGTTGAACATTTCTTACGGTACATATCGGGCCTGACTTACCTTAATTTTTTTGTTTATCACAACACATGAATACGACACTAGCCTTGTATTACATGGATTATCCAATGTTGAAAAAAAAATACTTTTCTCTATAAATGTTCTATGTAGTTTATGGAAAATGTCTTCCATCAGGAGTTTACATAAATGAACTGTTGAACCAAACACAATTGCACACCACTCTAGCTCTTGGATTGAATCTAGGTTTGTGACCAAGTAGTGTCAGTGAACACAATTATTTTCTCCAAGACTTTAAAAGTAGATAACCAATTTTCTTCAACTTAAATTCAAAGTATAACATGAATGGCTTTTCCTTTGTAGATTAGCTTTACTTGATTTCAATTGTTATAGTAATGTCAAATAGCTTCACATAGTGAGATCAGACTAGCCAAGCACACATCCAATGCTCACATTAGCATATTTCAACTAATTTGTCTGAACTATGAGTGGAATTCATGATATCGGTGATTACATGTTAATTGCCATTTCCCCTCTAGGCCAGTATTAAGTAAAGCGCCTGCATAAAGTTAAACATTCTGTACGTGTTTCTGAACATGACATTACTGTGTCAGGAGAAGTGTGAAAATGAATACATGAATATGGGTAAAATTACCTTTGCTAGAGAAATAAAATGTACCTTTTACATGTAACAGGTGTTCCCACACCCTCTGGGAGATTTCACTGTTACCTGGTATTGTTGTGCTGCTCACCTACTAGGCTTTCAGGATACTGAGTGTCTATCGGTGTTAGTTGGGGACTAACAGGACAGGTTTGAGTTTTCTTCTCAGTTCATACCTTGGTGCAGCGCCTCCATCTCTAGCAGGTCCCAGCAGAACTGGGTGCAGTCCCTGCAGGAGAACCCTCTTGTATTCCCCCTGATAAACTGCAGTCACAGACAGGAGTATGAAAAAGTAATTGGTTCTTTATTGCAGCAAGTACAGCAGTACACAGCATACTTCTTCAAAGGGGTCCCTGGACTCAACCCCCAGGGCTTGAGGCCCTAAAGGTCTAAAGTAGGAAGTCCAACTGTTGTGCACTCCGGTGAGCATCTGCTGGGGTTTTGATTGGGTATGCGCGTCTGAGGAGGGGGCTAGGGAGGGGGTTCCTTAGCTCCCCTATTCCCTGGTGGAATAAGGGGTAGTATCTGGGAGCTCTTACATTTTTTTAAACTGGACTTGGCCAGATCATTCATCACGCCCCCTATTTATACCCTTAAAACTTGCCCAAATTGTTTAAATCAGTGTTTCCCAAAGTGTGCACCGCGGTGCCCTGGTGTGCCGCGGCTTGGCTAGAGGGGCGCCGCGGCTTGGCTAGAGGGGCGCTGCGATCAGGGCCGCCAGCACCGGGAAACAAGGGCTGCTAGTTAATTTTAAAAAAAAAACCTCTGAAGCCGGCGCCGGGTCTCCCTGGCAGCGCCGGAAGTAAGAGAGAGGGAGGCCCGGCGCGCATGCTGGAGGAGCAGCACCGGGAGACAGATGTCTCCCAGCAGCACTGCAGCCTCCCCCCCTGCAGCACACCGGCCCTCCCCCCACGTGGCACAGGCCCCCGCAGCACTGACCTCCCCCGTGCAGGGACCGGGCCGTTCAGCCATACCCCCCCCCCCCCAGGCCCCACGCAGCATAGGCCCCACGCAGCATCGGCCCCACGCAGCATCGGCCCCACGCAGCATCGGCCCCACGCAGCATCGGCCCCACGCAGCATCGGCACGCAACCCCCCTCCCCCCGCAAGCCACCGGTCTACCATCATCCCCAAGGTAAATATATGTATTGGGGGTGTTGGGGTAATTTTTATATGTATTGGGGGTGTTGGGGTAATTTTTATATGCATTGGGGGTGTTGGGGTAATTTTTATATGTATTGGGGGTGTTGGGGTAATTTTTAAATATGTATTGGGGGTGTTGGGGTAATTTTTATATATGTATTGGAGGTGTTGGGGTAATTTTTATATATGTATTGGGGGTGTTGGGGTAATTTTTATATATATTGGGGGTGTTGGGGTAATTTTTATGTGTTGGGGTAATTTGTATATGTATTGGGGGTGTTGGGGTAATTTGTATATGTATTGGGGGTGTTGGGGTAATTTGTATATGTATTGGGTGTGTTGGGGTAATTTGTATATGTATTGGGGGTATTGGGGTAATTTTTATATGTATTGCGGGTGTTGGGGTAATTTTTATATATGTATTGGGGGTGTTGGGGTAATTTTTATATGTATTGGGGGTGTTGGGGTAATTTTTATATGTTGGGGTAATTTGTATATGTATTGGGGGTGTTGGGGTAATTTGTATATGTATTGGGGGTGTTGGGGTAATTTGTATATGTATTGGGGGTATTGGGGTAATTTTTATATGTATTGGGGGTGTTGGGGTAAAATTTATATATGTATTGGGGGTGTTGGGGCAATTTTTATATATGTATTGGGGGTGTTGGGGTAATTTTTATATGTATTGAGGGTGTTGGGGTAATTTGTATATGTTTTGGGGGTGTTGGGGTAATTTGTATATGTATTGGGGGTGTTGGGGTAATTTGTATATGTATTGGGTGTGTTGGGGTAATTTGTATATGTATTGGGGGTATTGGGGTAATTTTTATATGTATTGGGGGGGGGGTGTGATTGTGTATATATATATATATATATATATATATATATATATATATATATATATATATATATATATATATATATAAAAAAATTAGGTTTTTTTTTGTATGCATTTGGGGGGGGGTTGTATATATTTGGGGGGTGGGGATTTTTTTGTATGTATTCGGGGTTGGGAAGTTTGGGAGTATATCTTGTGGGGGGAATTGTGGGGGGGAAGACGGAATGAGTAAGCGTGGGGTAATTGACGGAGGGAGAGGAGAGAGGGGGTGAGTGAGGAAAAGAGGGAGTAAAAGTGAGAAGCAGGGGAGAGAAATACATGCGAGGCGGGAGGGTGTGAGAGAGAGTGTGAGAGACAGTGTGAGAGAGAGTGTGTGTGAGAGAGAGAGTGTGAGAGAGAGAGTGTGAGAGAGAGAGTGTGAGAGAGAGAGAGAGAGAGAGAGTGTGTGAGAGAGAGTGTGTGTGAGAGAGAGAGAGTGTGTGAGTCTGCGTGTGAGAGTCTGCGTGTGTGAGAGAGAGAGAGTCTGCGTGAGCGTGTCTGAGAGAGCGAGAGTCTGCGTGAGAGACATACCAACTGCGCACTGCAACTGTTAGGTATGTATATACAACTTTGTTTTCAATTTGGGCGCCGTGGAAAAATCCTGATCACCTTAGGGAGCCTTGAAAAAATTCTGATCGACTTACTGTAGGGAGCCTTGAACCGAAAAAGTTTGGGAACCACTGGTTTAAATGATGGAAATGGCCATTGACCAGCTGTCATCCACCACTATTTTGACCAATGCCAGTTGACAGGGGAAGCCTTCACACGGACATTCTGTTCCATGGCCAAGTGCCATATAGACAGATCGCTACAGTGTGCAGGGCATACCTACTATAGATTGTAATAACATGTAATGTACCTACAATCATTGTTATGTGAAAGCCTACAGACAAGGGTGTTTCAGAATTCCTTTAAAAATGGGTTTAATACAGTAAAAAATCAATATGTCACTGTTTTCAACTTTCAGGCAAATTAAGGTGTGGTGTTTTATTACCATAGATAGCTTTCTATTCCTAGGAATATAATGTAAACACATTTTTATTATAAAGAATTCTGACTATATTACAGTAAATATATTTAGCAATAGTCAAACTGGCCAAATCCATGTATTCCTAAGTAATTTCATCCAGTTGACTATTTAAAACAAATTATGTTTAAAAAATGGCAAACAATCTGTTAGAGGTCTTATCAGTATGCCAGATGCTCCCAAATACTGGTAGTTCACATTACCATGGCCCAGAGAACATTAGCTAATGCATGCTCCTCAAGATGGGATTAATCTGTAATTTTAATTTAGTATTTCACTAAATAATAGAGATCACTCTGCATCAGTGCCCTTAAGGGCAATTAGTGTCTTCTTTTAGAAAGATGGACAGATGTTTTTGTTGAAAGACTGGCATCTTCCCTCATAGAAAATTCCTATAAAAATATTCATATTACGCATGTCACTTGATATAAGTGCCATTTCCCAGGAAACAAAATTAATAACTATAATCATTTGTAGATACTTATACAAATAAATAAAACACATACTGTAGCTAATAAGAATACAATTGTTGTACATTGATGTTATTTGAATTTACTGAAAAATACTGTATATTTATTTCCCGATGTTATTAACTATTCACAGACTCTAAAGTCATAAATGTGAACAAAATAAGGAAAAGTGAAGGCCTCTCCATCCTCATTTCACTTTGTGAGTGGTAGTATGAAACAGAACAAATTAAGTCATACTTTTTCCATTTAATTTAAGAAATTATGAAATAAACTTTTATCCCAATGCGTTATTTTAATATTATGAGAGGGAACTTAAATAATAGGAACTACTCCATTAAGAAATATCTCATATTGGGGAATTTGATGTGCAAGTACAGTATACTTATTTATTTTTAAAATGTTTTACCAGGAAGTAATACATTGACAGTTACCTCTCGGTGTCAAGTATGTCCTGGCCATAGAGTTATGATGACAAATACATGGTTACAAATACATAGTTACATTAAGTGAGCAGGGCTAAACATTATAAAGTATACAAGACATTGCATGCACAGTTAAAGATATAGTTACATAGTTACATAGTAGATGAGGTTGAAAAAAAGACTTCCGTCCATCAAGTTCAACCTATGCTAAATTTAGACAACAGATACTTTATCCTATATCTATACTTATTGATCCAGAGGAAGGCAAACAAAAAACCCCATTAAGGAGAAAAAATAATTCCTTCCTGACTCCAAGAATTGGCAATCGGATTAATCCCTGGATCAACATCCTTCCCATGTATACTTATTTGGTATATCCCTGTATACCTTTCCCATCTAAAAAGATGTCCAACCTTTTTTTGAACAAATCTGTTGTATCTGCCATCACAGTCTCCATGGGTATTGAATTCCACATTTTAACTGTCCTTACTGTAAAGAACCATTTCCTTTGTTGCTGGTTAAATTTCCTTTCCTCCAACCTTAAGGGATGGCCCCGAGTCTTTTGTACTGCCCGTGGGATGAATAGTTATTTTGAAAGCTCCTTGTATTGTCCCTGAATATATTTGTATATAGTTATCATATCCCCTCTTACACGCCTCTTTTCTAATGTAAATAAATCTAATTTAGCTAGCCTCTCCTCATAAGTTAGAATGTGCATCCCCTTTATTAATTTGGTGGCTCTTCTCTGCACTCTCTCTAGTTCCATAATGTCTTTTCTTAGGCTTGGTGCCCAAAATCGTACTCCATATTCAAGGTGTGGTCTTACTAATGTTTTCTAAAGGGGCATAATTATGTTTACTTCCCGTCCATCCATTGCCCGTTTGATGCAAGAAAAGATCCTGTTTGCCTTTGCAGCTACTGCATGACATTGGGCACTATTGCTAAGCCTGCTGTCTACAAGCACTCCTAAATCCTTCTCCATCAAGGATTCCCCCAATATATCTCCATTTCATTTGTAAGTCGCCTTTTTTATTCTTGTATCCCAAATGCATAACCTTACATTTATCTGTATTAAACCTCATCTGCCATTTACCTGCCCACGTTTCCAGTCTCTCCAAGTCCTTCTGAAGAGAAATTACATCCTGCTCGGATTCTATTACCTTACACAATTTAGTATCACCAGCAAAGATGGAGACTTTGCTCTCGATTCCAACCTCAAGGTCATTAATAAACAAGTTAAAAAGCAGGGGTCCCAGTACCGATCCCCGATGTACTCCACTCACGACTTTAGCCCAACCTGAAAAAGTTCCATTTATGACAACCCTCTGTTGTCTGTCCTTTAACCAGTTTTCAATCCAGGTGCATATATTATTACTGAGTCCAATTTTCTTTATTTTGTACACCAACCTCTTGTGTGAAACCGTATCAAAAGCCTTTTCAAAATCTAAGTAGACCACATCAACGGCATTACCCTGGTCTAGATTCCTACTTACCTCCTCAAAGAAATAAATAAGGTTAGTTTGGCAAGATCTATCCTTCATAAATCCATGCTGACTATTAATAATAATTTTATTTTCCATTAGGTATTTCTGAATATTATCCCGTATTAAACCTTTTAGTAGTTTCCCTACTATTGAAATCAGGCTTACAGGTCTGTAATTTACCGATTGTGATCTAGCTCCCTTTTTAAATATAGGCACTACATCTGCTTTACGCCAATCTTGTGGTACTGAGCCTGTGGAAATGGAGTCCTTGAATATTAAATATAATGGTTTTGCTATTACTGAGCTTAACTCCTTGAGAACTCTTGTATGTATGCCAATGGGGCCAGGTGCCTTATTAACTTTAATTTTTTCAAGTCGCTTATGAACTTCTTCCTCAGTTAACCAATTGTTCATTAATATAGAGGTTGTGGCTTCCTCCTGCGGCACTACCATTGAACTTGATTCTTCCCTGGTAAACACAGAGGCAAAGAATTTGTTTAATACCTCTGCTTTTCCTTATCTCCAATAATCTGCCTACCCATCTCATACTGAAAGTGTCCTATATTTTCTTTTCTCATTTTTATGTTATTAAGGTACTTAAAGATTTTTTAGGGTTGACCTTACTTTCTATTGCAATCCTTTTTTCATTATCCATTTTTGCTAATTTGATTGCCCTTTTGCAATTTTGTTATATTCCTTATAATTCTGATACGATGTCTCTGTCCCTTCTGACTTAAAGAATCTAAACGCCTTCCTCTTCTTGTCCATTTCCTCCCCTACCTGTTTATTTAGCCACATTGCTTTTGACTTATTTCTTTTATACTTATTACCCAAGGGTATACACTGATAAGTGTGCTTTTCTAACAATGTTTTAAAGACTGCCCATTTATCTTCTACATTTTTCCCTGCGAAAACATCATCCCATTGTATTACTACTAGATCAGACCTCAGTTTATTAAAATCTACCTTTCCAAAGTTGAAGGTCTTTGTTGAACCCAAGTAATCTGTTTTTTGATAATTTATTTCAACGAGACCATATCATGATCACTGTTACCCAAATGTTCCAGGACGTGAATATTTGTTATTACTTCTACATTTTTTGATATGACCAAATCCAGAACTGCCCCTCTCCTGGTTGGTTCCTCAATAATTTGGGTCATATAATTGTCTTTAAGCACCCCCAAAAACCCGTTCCCTTTTGTTGTAACGCTAATTTCATTGCCCCAGTCTATGTCTGGATAATCAAAATCCCCCATTATGCAAACATGACCCAGTTTTGATGCCTTCTCCATTTGCAAAAGTATTTTAGCTTCCTCAATCTCACAGATATTTAGTGGTTTATAGCATATTCCCACAAACATTTTCTTTATACTTTTATCTCCACTGCTAATTTCTATCCACAAGGTCTCTACATTTTCATCATTCCCTTCATAAACATCATCCCTTATAATAGGTTTTAGATCTGGTTTAACATATAGACATACTCCACCTCCCCTTCTATTTGTTCGATCCTTCCGAAAAAGAGAATACCCCTTTAAATTAACTGTCCAGTCATGAGTTTCATCCCACCATGTTTCAGTAATGCCTATGATATCATACTGCTCCCTTGCAGCTATTAATTCAAGCTCCCCCATTTTATCTGTCAGGCTTCTTGCATTAGCAAGCATGCATTTAAGTTTTTTTTCAGCCTGTACTATTATCTTATCTGCTCCTTCCTTTCTGCTCCCACTTGGTTTAGTCTTTAGAAGTTTTCTAGTATTATCTCTATTTACTATGGGTATCTCACTGCTTGTCAAACTTGCACTTGCCCCCAATCTACCTCCATACCACATTGTATCCTCATCTATTCCATTTAGTTCATTATCTGTTTCATTCCCCTCCCCCCTCCATCCTAGTTTAAAATCTCCTCCAACCTTTTTAGCATTCTCCCCCCTAGCACAGAAGATCCCTCTTCATTGAGGTGCAATCCGTCCCTAGAATATAGATGGCACCTCTCAGAAAAGGAGTCCCAATGCTCTAAAAACCCAAACCCCTCCTTCCTACACCACTTTCTTAGCCATGCATTAACCTCCCTGATCTCTGACTATCTCCCTGCGGTAGCACATGGCACTGGTAGTATTTCAGAAAATACTACCTTGGAGGTCCTTGCCTTAAGCTTTTGGCCTAGATCCCTGTAATCATCTTTTAGGGCCCTCCATCTTTCTCTAACTTTGTCATTGGTGCCAACATGTACCAAGACCGCCGGGTCAATCCCAGCCCCCCCCCAACAATCTGTCTACCCGATCCGCAATGTGCCGAACCCGAGCACCCGGGAGACAATAAACTGTTCGATTCATGCGGTCCCGGCAACAGATTGCCCTATCTACCTTCCTAATAATGGAGTCCCCTACCACCACGATCTTTCTTTGCATCTGAGCATCCTGAGTCCCCACTGTGCTGGAGGAACTATTCCCCTGGCTGCTAGAGGAATTAGTCTCCCCCAGCCTTGCCATTTCTGCCCCAACATTCCCAATATCTTCACTCAACATGGCAAATCTATTGGGATGTGTCAGCTCAGAAACGACCTGCCTCTCCCTATTGCCCCTGCTTCCCCTTCTAACTGTCACCCAGCTACCTACTTGCTCCTCACTAACAGCAACTAAGCTACCTACCTGCTCCTCACTAAAAGCGCCACCATCTGCACCACTAGTTGAAGCAAGGGCCTGCTCAGTGAGCTCTAATTCCCTTTCAAGATTGCCAATGTCCCTCAATATTGCAAGTTGCCTCTTCAGATCAGCAATCTCTGATTGTAAAGAGACCACCTGCTCACACTTCTCATAGCGGTATGCTCCTTGGAACAGCTGCTCCAAGTGCACATACATGTGGCAAGATGTGCATTGAGTGGAATTTTCAATCCTGCTCATTCTAGCAACTATGAAGTTTAGAAGTACTAACAGTAAACTGTACTTCAATAAACTATACCTTGTTTAACTGCTTCCTTGTTCAAACTGCTTCTGGTTCTAACTGCACACACTTTAACCAGCCAGCACTTCAATCAACCACACAGATCAATCAGTACACGCAAGCTCAGGATTCGTTAGAAGCCTCTGTTTAAATAGAGACACCCACCAGGTGTGTTAGGTTATCAATTAACTAACCCCACCCACTGCAGGTGTGTTAGGCCAGCCAATTAACCAACCACACGCACTCTGCCTCAGGCAGGAGAAAGGGAAAAAAAAGTTACAGGCTTCAAATTACAGCACACTTTAAAAATAGATTAACCCACTGCACACTCCCCAAAAACAGCCACCCCTGCTAGTATACCCAGTACTTCCCTTTCCTTCTGGTTCTAACTGCACACACTTTAACCACCTAGCACTTCAATCAACCACACAGATCAATCAGTACACGCAAGCAATCAATTACCTAAATAAAACCACTAGCCAACCAATCAATTAAAGAAATTAAACCATTAGCCAATCAATTACCTGCAGTAAATAAAACCACAAGCCAACCAATCAATTAAATAAATCACACCACTAGCCAATCAATTAAATAAATTACACAACTAGCCCAAAAAATAAATGTAATAGAACATTAATAGAATTGTAAGAACTAACCAACACTACAATTAATTTATACAACCACTAGACAACACCAATTTAAACCAGTAGCCAACAAAATACATAATTAAATAAAAACGCAAAATAATCTGAAAAAATAAATATATAAAAATCAAGCCATCACAATTCAAAACTATTTAATCTTAATAATAAAAATACATAGAAAATATAACAGTCAATAGAAGAAATGCATTTAACAAAAAATGCATTGGCTATTACTGTATTCCTCTATACCCTAAACAGGCACAGATTAATACATTAAAACAAATACAGTACATAATCACTGCACTTCTCCATGTAAAGAGCATGCAGCTAGTGAAGGAATTGCAATATATATATATGTAACGGATTTTCTGGCCTGGCCTGACCCACCCAATCTCACATTGGCCCCTGTGGTCTAACCAGTCCCCATTACAGTGTAGTGTCTGGTGGTGCACCTGTTGGCAACAGGACTCCTGAGTCTCCCACATGATGTTGTGTGGGGATTGCCAACCCAGACAGGCAGCTGAGGTAGTGTGCGTGAGTCCTACCTATATCCAGTGCAGCACCTCCACCTCATCAGGATCCCTGCGTCCGCATGGGGATGATTCTGATGAGGAACTCTTCTGTGGTGCCTTCTTCTGCAGAGTAATCCCAGACTCACACACGAGGGTATCTTTGATCAAGGTCATCTTTATTGACGGTTCAGGCAGTCTTCCCCTCACAGAGGTCGTACTTAGCCGCTCATGTTCTTGCTGCACTCCATCTGGAAAGTTCCTCCTTCTCCTAATGGAGTTGCTTTCCACCTCTCCCCTTAGGAAGATTCAACAGCTTCTCTCTGTCTGCTCTGAGCTGCACAGACTCACAGCTAGCATGAGACTACTGCAACACTGTTGCAGACCATCACGTGCCTCTCACTGAACAGAGGCAGCACAACACAGGAAACTGAACCACTAACTTTAGGCAGTGCTGTGTCTTATATCACCTCAGGAACTGGCACATCTCTGATGTCACTAAGGGTGGACACCAAGCATGTTGTCACTTCCTTTGGGACATATGACACCTCACCAGAGTTTGAGGGCAAACCTCCATGATGACTACTGGCAATCCTGCATACTTACCAGGTTTACTGCCCGCTTGAGAAAGAGATATGTACACCAATTTTATACATGGCTACATTCTCCCCCTGGTGGAACCCAACGACCCGGCTGGGATCTAAATTTGCAGAACCTTCCTTCAGGTAGCACTGCAAAACACAACAATACACATTACAGTACATATCTTCATCATAACATAATAACAGATACATCCTAACGTAGATGTATAACAACCAGGATTACTCCCTGATGGAGTATCCATTAGTGGTACTACCATACCCTCTTAAGGTGGCCTACGCACAGCATGGTCCACTGGTTTTAGAGCAACCATGCTGTAACACTCTGGGTGACATACTGGACACCCACAAACAGCCCATAACTCTGGCCTGGATGCTAGTGGACTGAGAGGATCATGCCCATACACTTCCTTAAGGCATGTCCTGGAGATGTAAGCTATCCTTTCTGCTGTCTCAGTATACCAATTTTCATCTGATACTTCACGATCCCAATTTTCTATGGAACTATCAGTATCCCAATTCTCCTCGTCTGATCCTTCCTCATCATCAGAACTATATCCTCTATCCTCATCTGTGGAATCCATCTCAAACTCAATTTCTCCCTCCCTTGGATGGTGAAAATAAAGTAATAGCTTTTGGTGATCCCTGGCAACCCTTGCTGACACTGGAGGTACATAGGGGGTTCCCCGGGCAATAGGCACAATATGAGCAACATTACCCAAATCCCCAGAAGACACTCCTGTGGACCTAGAATTGGACCCAAAGCGCTTAGGCCTACATTTTATATTAGCATTGCAATCAGTATGACTCTTTTCTCCTATGCATTTCCCACCCCGCTCCCTCATCGGATGTAAAGCAATCACCCCAGTCCAGGTTCTCCCCAGTCCGTTCATCAGCGCTGCCCTGTGACTCCCCAGACCACCCTTGGCTCGATCGGGACCCCGAGGGAGACGTGACAGGGGCTTTAACTATGGCCGGGGGTTGAGCATAGGGAAATACTGCCGGCATACGCGGGGCTACGACCCGCAACTGTTCGCTACTTTGCCCGGTACCATCGGACTGGCACTCTGGTTCACTCGTGTCCTTGTTCCATCCGGTTCCGCTGTGCCCACCGAAAATGATGTCCTGGATCTCGCGGGATTCACCGCCGCCATCTTGCATTGGGCTCCCAACCGGAACCTCTTCCTCCAGAACGACATCCGCCGCCGGAAGTGATGGTTCTGCTCTCCGCTCCGCTCGGGCCTGGGCTAGGCCCTCCTCCGCCGTTGCCACCACCGGCGCCTGTGGAGGGTAAGGATGTGTCTCACCGCTCCGTCGGCTCGGGGTGGTTCTTCCTCCGCCATCGACTACGCCAGTCACCACGGCCATGGGACTATGCCTCTCAGGTTGTTTCTGCACCGGCGACACGAGACTCCGCTCCGCCGCGACACAGGTAAGTGCCGGTTCTTTTCCAGCACCGCAGTAGTGGTCCGCCGGTAGGCGCTTCACCACCGTCGTTAGGGTCGCTTGTTCCTCTTTCGAGGAGCCAAACTCAGACTCGGGAGTGGCACTCCCGCAGGGGACGGACGGTGAGGTTCCGGGTTCTCACCGTGTTTGTAGGCCCCTTTCTCTTCAGGCTCTGTTCTGATCATTAGGAGCGATCCCCATACTCCGGGATCAACAGGTTCTTTCCGGACCACGCACGGGGCTTCAGCCGTCAGCATGGCTGTGTCCACTCCCGCCTCCTCGGTCTGCTCTGGTACGAAGGGCTGCATGGCCCCTAGGTAGTGGATGCCACATTGGGGACACCTTGCCGTGGTGCTAGCTTCTCCGCCGGATAACCTGCACTGCATGCACAGGCACCGCAATGTCTCTTTGTCCCCAGCCGTGACTACCAGGAAGCCTCCTGGCAATGAATAGGGATATACCCCAATGTCATCTCGCTCTTTGTAGTGCTGGTTACGGGAGACACTTTGCGCAGTGGTCTCTCCTGTTCACTAGCTCCTCGCAACTGAGGGACAGGAAGCTCACATCCAGCTCCTCCCTCAGACAACTCGGGTCTCGCTTGGCAGAGGTAGAGACCCCTCCCCCTGGTGAATATTTGGGGAGGGTCCCACAAGTTAATTGGATGCCCCGGCACAGGGGCTGAACTTTTCACAGTCCTGGGGGGCGCAGCCTCCGATTTCGTGCCACTACCCCCTGAGCATAACTCCTTATTTGGCGCCAATCCCGGCCAATTTCCTGCAGCCACCTGCTTGCAAAATCCTTGTCCTCTTTTCCGCGGGCAGCACTGATTACAGGAACTACTTTCTGTAATGATACGGCCGGTTCACCAGCTCCTTGCTCCGCTGGAGTCATGCTCACGGGGCATAATTGGAAACCACTCCCCCTGGTTGAGATTAGGGGGAGGTCCCATAGATTTATCGGGTGACCCAGCACTGGGGCTGAGCTGGTCATAGTCCAAGAAGGCGCAGCCGCAGCTTTCGCGCCATACCCCCCATCAGGGTGGGGTTTTCCTGTTGGCGCCACTCCTGGCCAACTCTCTGCAAGTCCCGCATTTGCAGAATTTTCTGCAACTGGCCCACGCGGTCTCCCAGGGAAGCTGGAGCCCCCATTTTGATTTGCATCACCAATTTCTTTAGCAACTGAGGTAGCTTTTTGTGTGTTGTACGCTGACTGGCAAGCAAATTCACCATTTTCCCCACACATTACGACAATGTCCTCCTCGCTATTAACCGGATTAATACTCCGCGGCCCTAGGCAGGATAAAGAACGGCGCGGCCACAGCTTTCGCGCCACTCCACACCAGGCTTGCCAAAGTCACATCAGTAGCTTGCTCTTCAGCGGAACGCACACTACATGCGCTCCCTCCATCTGCCTCCGTCCGCCATTTTGGACTTTCCACAATGCGCGAATTCTCCACTTTTACGGTCGCCATTTCGTTGCTGTACTTTCGATTATTGTACATGAAGCTCCTCTCTGCGGGGCAGCTACTGTACCACACCGGTACAATAAAGATTGCCTTGATGCACCACCTTGTGTACCTAATGTAGGCTGGTCTCATGTTTGCACTACCTCAGGCTAGGCTCACTCTCTCTATGTCTGCTGTATCTCCTTCCTCCCAGTCTGTGCTCCCTTCGGTAAGTGGTCTGGAATGGGCTAGAGTACTCTGGCTCTTCCATGCAGTACTTAGGCGTCTACCTACTGTTGGCTAGCCTAGCGCAGACCCTCTCCAGAATTTCTGACCATGTTAACAGGCTATCCCTTTAGGCATCCTACCAACTAGCACTGCCTCAAGGTGACTAGGACAGCTATAGCCCGGCTCCAAACCCCCAACTCCTTTCAGGTTCCCCGGGTCGTCCCTGCGAACTGCCAATACTCCATCAGCCCCCTGACCACCCCTAGGCTACGTCCCAACACAGCACAAAGTGGCAGCATATACTCTCCCTGTTTCCCAGTGTGCCTAGCAAAAGCCTGTCCTGTTGACAGGTCATCTCAGCAGCGCCTCCAAATCACTATCAATAGTGCAACAACAATAAATATACTAATATCACTCTAACATGCTACCAAGAGAAATGAATAGTGAATGCAGACTTGCTTGCAAATCTTACAAGCAAATCTGCATTCACTATTCATTTCTCTTGGTAGCATGTTAGAGTGATATTAGTATATTTATTGTTGTTGAACTATTGATAGTGATTTTTAGTAATACTGTGCATCTGGAAAAATATTTTCACCTCTTCATGTGTTTTTAATACTGCACTTTCATTTTGGTTACAGGACCTGTTGCTGCTGGTGATGTGACGTCATCATGTTCAAACGGCTCAGTGCCCCTGCTCCCTATTGCAGTCTGCTTCTGCCTACACTCCCATGGTTACAGACGCTTTAGTTGTGTCGCCATGGCAACGGGGGATGCCTTAGAATGACTGGTGTGCTCACTGGCTCCACCCGCAGGCGCACATGTGCGGTGTGTCTGGCATTGATAGCTAAGTGTAAACAGAGGAGTGGTGAGGCTGAGCTGCTGCACAGTTATGACAGGGCTCCCATGCGCCTACAGTACTCCCGTTTTTAATTACAATCAGCTGGTTCTTGATTATGCACACAGGTGGGTGATGGGTATATATGTTTTCCTTGGGCAGTGTTCTCCAGCACGCCCCTGAGGAAGGTCATATACAGGACCGAAACGTTGGATTTATATGTGCCTGCTTTTTTTCTAATACACTTTCTAATACACTTTTGCAATATACCTTGAGTGCTGTTTTTTGTCTCCTTGGTGGGACACCTGATTTCCCATATATATATATATATATATATATATATATATATATATATATATATATATATATATATATATATATATATATATATATATATATATATATATATATATATGGGAAATCAGGTGTATATATATATACATACACACACAGTGGTTGACAAATCACCAAAAAATCTACTCGCCACACAAAAAAATCTACTCGCCACCTAGTACCAAACGTGTGCTGCTTGGGCCAATATTTACTCGCCCGGGGGTTAAATCCACTCGCCCGGGGCGAGCAAATGTATAGGTTTGTCGAACACTGTATAATATATATATATATATATATGTATGGTGTAAATACCTATAAGAAAAAAGGAGACTTTTGGTATACAATACATCCTTTGATCAAATAATGCCAAGCCTGCTAACCACGTCAAGGTAAGTCTCTTTAGCAGGTCCCTACGCTAAATGCATACTAGTGTTATGTGAAATAAGCCCAGAGCGGGCTTTAGAGTAATACAATAGCAGTCAATGGGCAATGAAAAACATAAAAAAAAGAAAAATCCAAAGAAAAACATGTAAAAAAAAAGTACATACATTCAATATTTATTTTACCTTTGGAAGCGTTGGCGCTCCGAATCCTGGGGAATAAGGAAGCTCTCATCCGGTGACATCACGAAACTTAATCCAACGCCATCTACGGTGAAGATCCTGGCCAGGTAACAAAATTCTTCATTCTTTCGTCTTCCATCCTCTTCTTCTTTCTTCATCACACCCTTGACAAAGCTGCCCGCCTCAGCGAAACGTAATCCGGGTTTGTTTGCGCAGTGACATAGTGTTGTCAGCAACCCTACTCTACACGGGGATATTTTCCTGCATTCCAGTCTCTAAGTAACATTATTGTTATCACTATGATATAGCTTGTATTTTTTCTTGGTAGGAAGCTAATTGTTGCATCATTTTTTGTGTTGTAACAGACTGGATTTTCTGTGATTTGATATCCACTCCCCTATCAGAGCCACAGTGTTTTTATTATCTATTGCATTATCAACTGTTATCAAGGGGCTGCTTAAAGGGGTATCTGTGTTTACACTTGCTATTACCAAGGATGTGGCATATATGTCACTAGTGTTATTAGACCATGACCACTATCTACATTTTTTTCTAATAGTACATTGCAACCTATAAGTTTTATGAAGATATACTACAGAGGGATTGTTATTTTCCCCTCGGACTATCTCAAAGCAACCCCTTTGTTACATTTTGTTTTCTCTCCATCATAGGGTAGTTTAAGAGTTATTACAATCATAACTCTCTTCTAATATTAGGTACATATTACATTAGGTTTATTAGGGCACTTTAGCAGATTAGTATAATCCATAGACACCACTCCAAACTAGTATAATATTACTCTAGGGTGCCTTAATTATGATCACTAGATTGACTGTTCCTTTATTCCTAGTTGGAGGGATTACTAGGACATTAGAACATCTGTGCTTTAGTTGATATGTCTTAGTGGTTACCATCCCACTTTGACAGTATATATCACCTGTGGCTCTGTTGTCCTTTTCCTTGATTGGCTTATTCGAGCCAATTTGGCAAGCGGCTATTTACCGCATGCATTTTTGTGGTTATAGAATTTTTTATAACATATCCACCTTTATTCGGCGTATCTCTTACCGCCAGGTGGGCTTATGTATTTGTGTCTAATGTTCCCATTTATTTTATCGGTCCAAGGACCAATTAAATTTGTCGTTTTCGCTTCCAATTAATTTCTGTATTTTTGCAGTTCAATTGTGGACTGTAGGAGGACATGTGCAGAGGTACATAATGGAGACTGTTTTAAGGTGAAATTAAAACAAGGCTTTATTGTGCCTGTCGCTTTAAACACAGCAAAAATCAACATCAGAGAAATAGTGAGCCCAATAAAACTTGCTCCACTTTGGCATATATGTATCCTTCTATTCCAGCCCCTTTTAACTGGTTGGCTACAAGGCTATTCATCAGCCCAAGTCATAGATATATATATATATATATATACAACAGTCAATGGGAAATAAAGTCTTATCTGTTTCCAGGGTTGCTGCCTTTTCTCTGGATTATCAGCATCCAGGTTTAGAAGTCTTATTTGTCAGCTCTTCTGTTCTCTTGGTCAGTCTCTCCTGGGAGACTGAAGAACCTCTGCTCTGTTTCCTTGTTCAGCTCACACGTGAGCTAAGGAGTCTCTCTTCCTGTCTCAAAGGCAGGCTTTTTATACCACCTGCAATCAGCCAGGTGGGGTTAGTTAATTGCCTACCAGCAGTTAACCACCACACTGCTGGATTAGAGGCACATTTGTGAACAGGGATAAATCCCCTGTTACATGGACACAATTAGATTCTCAGGTGATAGGCGAGTGCATGTTATAGGGAACTTTTGTCCGAGCCTACTTTTCCCCTTTCCCCCTCCCATTTTCCTCTCCACCCTCCCTCCCTTTCTCAGGGGTTCAGCTCAGTTTTTCATGTGTTCTTCATCTGTGACTATTTCTTTAATTTCTTTATCTTCTGTCTGTCTTCTATCTTCATATGTCAATCCAATAGCCCCATGTTAAATCCACGATGTTGACACGTCGGCTTCTTGAGCTCAAATGAGACGTCACAGCCTTAAATATTGCCAGTGATGTCACATTTGAGTGGCAAATGGTTCTCACGTCTGTGATTGGCTGTAAGAATCATGTGCCTTTTTTACTTTTTTGGGGGGGTGACGTCATGTAAAGGGACTGAAGCCAACCAATCAGAGTGGCTGTGCTTCCTTTCCCTTTAACATGATGTCACCAAATCCAAAATGGCTGCCCTCACGTGGTTCAGTACTTCAGCCAATAAGATTGTGAGAACTATAGTCCCAAACTGATTGGTTGTAGTAGACCATGTGACAGAGTAATTTCTGGGAAAGGATGTGACGTCATGCAAAGGGAGTCACATGGTCTACAACCAATCAGATATTACATTTATATTTTGGGCTGGTGGTGTGATTTATTTAATTGATTGGATGGCCAGTGTTTTTATTTCTTTAATTGATTAGTTGGGAAGTGGTTTAATTGATTGATTGCCTATTGCTTTTAATTTTACAATTTGCGTGTTTAGGTGCTTGTTGTATTGGTTTTATCATTGTGTATACAGTAGGGCCCCGCTTCTCGGCGCCCCGCTTTTCGGCGATCCGCCGATGCGGCGGCACCGAGGAGGGGGCCGCCGTCTTGGATCTTAAATCGCGCATGCGCAGAACGGGCGGTTATACCGGTCACGCATGCGCAGACCGTAGTCGGAGCGCGCACACTGTAGTTTGCGCGCACAGACCATAGGTCGCGCATGCGCAGAATGGCAAAAATGCCGATTTGCGCATGCAAACATCTGAAAATCGCCGGATCCACTTTCCGGCGATTTTCACTATACAGCGGGCCCCTGGAATGGAACCCGCCGTATACCCGGGGCCCTCCTGTATTGGACATTCAGGCTTTTGGATTAGGTTGACCATTGACTGCTATAGAAGCTTATGCCCATATTATATGCGTATGATGTACTACTATAACAATCAATCGATACAGGGTGGGTATAGTGGGTCAGGGGTGGGTGGATAGGCCTCCTAGGTGGGTTGTCAGGCCTCCTGGGTGGTAGTGGAGCAGGGTGGGTTAACCCCTTAATAACTATAGCGTTTATTAACCAATATGGTGATTAAGGGGTTAGGGGCCATTAGAGTATTGTATTGTATGTCTTTATTTATATAGCACCATTAATGTACATAGGGCTTCACAGTAGTAATACATGTGGTAATCGAATAAATAACAGATAATATAAATAACAGATCATGGGAATAAGTGCTTTAGACAAACATAACATTAAAGAAGAGGAGTCCCTGCCCCGAGGAGCTTACAATCTAATTGGTAGGTAGGGAGAACGTACAGAGACAGTAGGAGGGAGTTCTGGTAAGTGCGTCTGCAGGGGGCCAAGCTTTATGTATCATGTGTTCAGAATGTTCACAGTGCTATTCGTATGCTTCTTTAAGCAAGTGTGTCTTAAGGTGGGTCTTAAAGGTGGATAGAGAGGGTGCTAGTCGGGTACTGAGGGGAAGGACATTCCAGAGGTGTGGGGCAGTCAGTGAAAAAGGTTTAAGGCGGGAGAGGGCTTTAGATAAAAAAGGGGTAGAAAGAAGACATCCTTGAGCAGAACGCAAGAGTCGGGATGGTGCATAGCGAGAAATTAGGGCTGAGATGTAAGGAGGGGCAGAAGAGTGTAAAGCTTTAAAAGTGAGGAGAAGAATGGAGTGTGAGATGCGGGATTTGATTGGAAGCCAGGAGAGGGATTTCAGGAGGGGAGATGCTGAGACAGATCGAGGAAAGAGTAGAGTGATTCTGGCAGCAGCATTTAGGATAGATTGTAGGGGAGACAGGTGAGAGGCAGGAAGGCCGGACAGCAGGAGGTTACAGTAATCAAGACGGGAGAGAATGAGGGCCTGAGTCAGAGTTTTAGCAGTCGAGCAACAGAGGAAAGGGCGTATCTTTGTGATATTGCAGAGGAAAAAGCGACAGGTTTTAGAAATGTTTTGAATGTGAAGGGCCAATGTGAGAGAGGAGTCGAGTTTGACCCCTAGGCAGCGTGCTTTGGCTACTGGGTGGATGATCGTAGTTCCAACAGTAATGTGGAAGGAGGTAGTAGGGACAGGTTTGGGAGGAAGTATGAGGAGCTCTGTTTTAGCCATGTTGAGTTTAAGGCGACGGAGGGCCATCCAGGATGATATAGCAGAGAGACATTCAGAAACTTTGGTCTGTATAGCAGGTGTAAGGTCAGGTGTTGAAAAGTATATTTGTGTGTCATCAGCATAGAGGTGATATTTAAACCCAAAAGATGTTATTAGGTCACCTAATAAGAGTGTATTTATTATGTATGCTATCTGGCAATGGAAGACATGGCCCTGCAGTATTCTGACAAGGACGCCCTTCGCATTGGCAGGGGTAAGTAGAACATTTTTTTTACTTTGTTTATGCTGCCTGGCTAATGTTGTGTTTAATAATGGGCAAATGATCAATTATCCATATCAGGATAATAGTTATTTTGCCCATTACTGTACTGCATGTGTTTGGTGGGGGGGGATGTGTATTTATTGAAATGTAGTCCATGTTTATTTTATTTTTAAAACAAGAATGGTACCACGGGCCAGCAGGGACCACCTGAGTAATTTTTATTCAAGTATTTTAACTTTATACTTATTACCAGTGTTCGACAAATCACCCAAAAATCTACTAGCCCAAACAATAAATCTACTCGCCACCTAGTCCCGCCCCAAACCCCGCCCCGAACCCCGCCCCTAACCCCGCCCCTAGTCCCGCCCCCAACCCCGCTTTAAAATAAAATACATTTAATAAATTCCTAGTCAGAACAACATTCGTTTTTGACATAAATGTATTTATTGTATTACATTATACTACAATTAGTCCTTGTTACGTGTGTGTGTGTGTGTGTGTAAATGTCGGATCTAGAAATAAAAGCCAGGTGTGAATTACTAGTTTCCTGAACCCCTTAACCAGTGTCTGGACATCCCCGCTTCACAATATCTAAAGCAGCAATCCCGCCTGGGATCTTACCTGATCCGCAGTCCCTCAATGTCCAGGTACCCTCATTCCCGCAATGTTATACATTGGAGGTGAGGTGTTCCCTACCTGTCTTCTGGGTTATGGGGGGGTTCCGATGTCTTCTGTGTGAAGCTTGAGTCAGATCTGGAAGAAAGCAGTATAGGTTATTTCGGTGTAGTATAGGGCAGTTAAGATACATAGGGTAAGTAAGATATCCAGATCCAGAGTGTGAGACAGACACAGAGAGAGGGTGAGAGAGAGAGGGTGAGAGAGAGAGAGAGAGAGAGAGAGAGAGAGAGAGAGAGAGAGAGAGAGAGAGAGAGAGAGAGAGAGAGAGAGAGAGAGGGGGGTGTGAGAGAGAGAGAGAGAGAGAGAGAGAGAGAGAGAGAGAGAGAGAGAGAGAGAGAGAGGGGAGGTGAGAGAGAGAGGGGTGGGTTGAGAGAGGGGGTGAGAGAGGGGGTGAGAGAGAGAGTGAGAGGGGTGAGAGAGAGAAAGAGAGGGGTGAGAAAGAGAGAGAGAGAGGGGTGAGAGAGAGAGAGAGAGAGAGGGGGTTGAGAGAGAGAGAAAGGGGGGTGAGAGAGAGAGAGAGGGGGGTGAGAGAGAGAGGGGGGGGGTGAGAGAGAGAGAGAGAGAGAGAGAGAGGGGGGAGTGAGAGAGAGAGAGAGAGAGAGAGAGAGAGAGAGAGAGGGGGTGAGAGAGAGAGAGGGGGTGAGAGAGAGGGTGAGAGAGAAGGGGTGAGAGAGAGAAGATGAGAGAGAGAGGGGGTGAGAGAGAGAGGGGGTGAGAGAGAGAGGGGGTGAGAGAGAGAGGGGTGAGAGAGAGAGGGGGTGAGAGAGAGGGGGTGAGAGAGAGGGGGTGAGAGAGAGAGGAGGTGAGAGAGAGGGTGAGAGAGAGAGAGGGGGTGAGAGAGAGAGAGAGAGAGAGAGAGAGAGGGGGGGCGAGAGGGAGAGAGGGGGCAAGAGAGTGGGCGAGAGAGAGAGAGAGAGGGTGAAAGAGAGGGGGCGAGAGAGAGAGAGGGGCAAGAGAGAGAGGGGGCAAGAGAGACAGAAGGTGAGAGAGACAGAGGGTGACGGGGTGATTGGGTGGGGTGACGGGGTGATTGGGTGGGGTGACGGGGTGATTGAGTGGGGTGACGGGGTGATTGGGTGGGGTGACGGGGTGATTGGTTGGGGTGACGGCGTGATTGGTTGGGGTGATGGGGTGGGGTGACGGGGTGATTGGGTGGGGTGATTGGGTGGGGTCACGGGGTGACTGGGAGGGGTGATGGGGTGATTGGGTGGGGTGACGGGGCGACTGGGTGGAGTGACGGGGTGACTGGGTGGGGTGATGGGGTGATTGGGGGGTGGAGGGGTGATTGGGGGGGGTGATTGGGTGGGGGGTGATTGGGGGGGTGGTGATTTGAGGGAGGTGATTGGGGGAGGGGTGATGGGGGTCATGTGACACTTCTGGTATCACACACACACACACACACACTCACACTCACACTCACACTCACACTGACACACACACACTCTCTCTCTCTCTCCTCCCCTACACACACACACTCCCATGCACACACACACGCACACTCTCTCTCTCCCCCCCTACACACACACACACATACTCTCTTCCCCCCCACCCCTCCTCTACACACCTTGGGATCGCTGTGGTCTCTGTGACACCCGAGGAAGCGGCGGGGGCCCTGCCGCATCGGGAAACACCATATCCCACAGAGAGAGGGAGAAGAGGCGGGGGGCAGCGTGGGTGTCGCCCACGGCGGCTATCGCTGCGGGTCACCGGGTGTCAGACACGCCGGGACATGGGGGCGGCGGCAGCCTCAGCTCAGTTGCTGTCGGTGGAGGAGACCTTCCTGGTCACCGACCTGGCAGAGCTGCCATGCGAGATCGGGAGTGAGTGGGGAGATTTGGGATGTCGGGAGAGTTTGTGGTGAGGGGGGGTCACGGAGGCCGGGAGAGATTGTGGTGAGGGGGGATCACGGAGGCCGGGAGAGATTGGGGTGAGGGGGGTCACGGAGGCCGGGAGAGATTGGGGTGAGGGGGGGTCACAGAGTCCGGGAGAGATTGGGGTGAGGGGGGGTCACGGAGGCCGGGAGAGATTGGGGTGGGGGGGTGGCAGATGGCCCGTTAGGAGGGAGGGGGGGCGGATGGCCCGATGGGAGGGGCGGGCGACAGATGGCCCTGCAGGGGCCTGTGGCAGATGGAGGCGCGGAAGGGGCTGGCTGCAGGAAGGGGGAGGAGTGAAAGCGCTGAGGAGGGAAAGTATAGTATTGCTGAGAGGCGGGGGAGGAGCGAAGGCACTGCTCAGAGAGCCGGAGGCGGGGTAATCTCCCCCAACAACATGAACCCGCCTCGGCTTTTTTTTTTTTTCTCCAGCGCGAGCTGGGGAAAAACAGCAGCACGAACGGGGGAAATTTAAAAAAACACACGTGTGCTGCTTGGGCCAATATTTACTCGCCCGGAGGTTAAATCAACTCGCCCCGGGCGTGTAAATGTATAGCATTGTCGAACACTGCTTATTACCATATATGTTTTGTCAATTGGATGTAGCATTGGGCACCCCTGTCTTTTGTTGTATACAGTACATTTGCCACGCCCAGTAGCACTCTTTTTTGACATAAATATATATTCATGATGTGGTAGGGGTAAGAGTTTGAGCTATCTGGGAATGTGTGTTAATCAATTTCTGACTGCTAACAGTTGTATGGAGGTAGGTGGCACAACCCCCCAGAGCTCACTCCTCCTCGCCTTTTTAACTTGGGAGGTCTTTCACTTTGCTGCAAGAACAGGACCTACTTTGGTTCTTTCCCCTCATATACAGGTAAAAGGAAGGGTTCACAGTGTAGTGTAGGACCTGCACATTTGGTTATACCTTGACGTTTGGTATGCAGGCTTATGGCGCTGTGGCCAAAGGGTTAAACTAAATAACCAAGCAATTATTATTGAAGTATTTAAACTTTATACTTATTACCATATATGTTTTTGTCAATTGGATGTAGCATTGGGCACCCCTGTCTTTTGCTGTATACATTTGCCACGCCCAGTAGCACTCTTTTTTGACATAAATATATTCTTCATGATGTGGTTGGTGTAGGAGTTTGAGCTAGCTGGGAATGTGTACATCTATACCTCGCCACGCAGGGCGTTGTCCCACCACCGTGTACCCCCACACTGTGTCAACAGTACCAGAGGAGTCCTTTGGTCACTTCACCCACTGAGTGTCCCCAAAAGATGCCCACCCCTCTAGGTGTGTTCAGCGCCTTACAGTACAGTATGTTGGTGAATGGTACCTGCCGGGTGTGTCCACTACTGGGCGCGCTGACAAATAGAAGTAGGGGATCCGACAATAGCCTTTGCGAATGGAACGCCTCCCACTGGAATGACCGCTGCAGTGATGGCCGCTCTCTCTTGCAGTCTGGTTCCAGACTGTGGTAGCAAGATGTCCACTGAAGCAGCCGTAGCCCTAACCTGGCTGACTACTAAAGGACAGGGTTCCTAACTACAGGGGCCTTCCCTAAAGCAGCCACAATCTTAGGGTGAGTTAGGGCTTAACTGCGGCCTAGGGGGTCTCTGTCCTAGTGCAGAGGGTCACAGACCCCTGAACCTACACAACCTCCCCTATCTGCGTTCCAGCTCCAACTGCCGTTACTGTCGCGCGCCAAATGTATCTATATTCCAATTCCAGGGGAAGCTGCAGCCCTATTGGCTGATCTGCGTCAGGTGATCCATTGGCCCTGTGCATTTTAGGGCTTGTAGTTCCCCACAGAGCCTTTTAACATTGGCACCGTGTGCTCCTGCTCCACTGCGCATACGCGACTATCTAATGGCCGCCGCAATTTCCAGCAGCTAACTGCGCATGCGCGCGCATATCCAAATTGGCGGCGCCCTGAGCTCTTGCTTGCTTTGGATCTCCGGCGATGCGCTCGCCTGGCGCAACTGCCCCCACAGCAACCCTGAGCTGCAGTGGAGGTAAGGGTCAAAAAGGGGAACCCAGGCCACATGTTTATAATTAATTATTGAATACTGTAATTTAATGTATATTATTTTAATATGTGAAGCAACATTAGATGTAAGTAATGTTAGAATTAAAAAGCTGTGGCTGTAGCCATAGTAAAACACAGAGCTTAAGTTAGAGCATGATTAAGTCAATAACTGAACTTTGTTGATCTGGCCCAAAGAGAGAGAGAAGAAGAGCATGCAAGATAGAAAGAGAGAGAGAAAGTCAGGGTAATTCATTAAGCTGCCACAATACCAATTCCGCACTAAAACACAGAATCTCCTATTAAATCGAATAGTAGTTGTGTGGTAATTGCGAATCAGCCCTAGCACAGTTTAATACGTTACCCCGAAACATCCAGCGTCAACACAATTTAGATGCAGTTGAGTATGTTCCTTTACATTTTATTGGGTATGACAGGTAAAAAAAAAAAAAAGTTTCAGAGGTAAATTGTAGGATGTTCAAATTACGAATTATGGCCCATAATTGGATATAGGCTATATTTTATAATCTACATAGAATCTGCATTTTTTTAAAATATAACTTTCTTAATGCTATGATACTGGTGACTGGAAACCCTGTTATTGGTTGAAGGGCAATTTTCCCACGATATCAGTGCGATCATCGCAATTTAACAAATAAGATTAAGCTTTTTAAAACCTCCAGTTTTTGTTTAGTCCCACTTTTTAAGGCTTTTTCATCTCTGTTTTAGAAACAGAAATATTGTATTCTTGATACACATAGTAGCTTTGTAATTTTATAGCTTTTATTAAATATGTCAATTTGCTGTGTTTTTCATCATACAGTAGTACAGTATAATTCGTTCTCATTGCATACTGTGTTTTTGGGCAGCCACTGTGAATTTCCTAAAATCTAAATCTGATTTACATTTCCAAAAATGTAAATCACTGTTCAGTTGAAGCGATATGCATGTAAGACAAGTAATACTAGCCCTTTTTAATTTGGATAAATACAGATTTTCTCAAAGACTCCTTATCTTTCTACAGCGCTGATGCACAGTAGTGTTTTGTGGGCTTTAAATAGGGATGCGTCTACATTTATAAATAGTTTTGAAAGTCTAGAAGGTTGCCACCGACTGTCAAACAAATATTTATTTTCTTTTTTTATGCTGATAGTGTACACAAAGCTGTATGTAGAACTTTCCAGGCACAACACGTCACTGTCCCAGAGAGCTTACAATCGAATTTAGGTGCCTGAGAGACAGGGAGATGGAGTAACTTTCTCAGGGTCACAGAGAGAGCTGACACTAGAATTTTCACATACACCATAATCATACCTAGTCCTCACAATCTGGAATTATACATACACAAGTTGGTACTGTACAGTATGGGGCTTATTAAAACACCACCAGAACAAACTGAAGCATGTAACTAAGCAGATCACTGGAGCAACCAGATTCCCAGCCATTAAACAAATAAATCATTTTTTTTTAAACAGATGATCATTTGTATTGTACTGTATGTCTTTATTTATATAATGCCATTAATGTACACACAGTAGCGCTTCACAGTAGTAATACATGGGGTAATCAAATAAATAACAGATAATATGAATAACAAGTCATGGGAATAAGTGCTTCAGACATAAAAGTAACATTAAGGAAGATGAGTCCCTGCTCCGAGGAGCTTACAATCTAATTGGTAGGTAGGGAGAACGTACAGAGACAGAAGGAGGGCATTCTGGTAAGTGCATCTGCAGGGGGCCAAGATTTATGTATCACGTGTCTAGTATTATGCACAGTGCTATTCATATGCTTCTTTAAGCAAGTGTGTCTTAAGGTGGGTCTTAAAGGTGGATAGAGAGGGTGGTAGTCGGGTACTGAGGGGAAGGGCATTTCAGAGGTGTGGGGCAGTCAGTGAAAAAGGTTTAAGGCGGGAGAGGGCTTTAGATACAAGTTTGCAAGTATGTCACAGTACAATATGTACACAGTACAATTTCCCAGCAATTAGGCACTAAGCCAGTGTTTTTCATCCTTTTTTTGATTAAGGAACCCTGTCATTATATTGTGAAATACTGTGGAACCCCAACCCTCTGTAATAGCGTATCTGAGATCAGATGCATTCTAAGGAACCCCAACCCTCTCAAATAGTGCATGTGAGATCAGATGCATTGTAAAGAACCCCAACCCTAGCATGTCTGAGATCTGATGCATTAGAAATTCTTCGGCACTTTGTACAACTTTGAAATTACCTGAAAATTGCAGGGTACGTTTTAGGAATGCCTGGACAACTCAAAGGCTCCTAGGAACCCCTGTTGAAAAATGTGACACTGCTGTACTGTGCCTGACTTCATACTTGAATTATACAAGCATTCTGCATAGATTTGATTTGCTGGTATTCTCTGCTTGCACAGATGACAAAACTGGTGGTGACATACTGTATCAACACAAAATGAACTCATGCTGCCATCGAGTGGCAGAGCATTAAATAATTATTTACTTGTTGTTATGCACATACAGATGTAGCAGACGTTATTGCATCCATTAACGCGACGCATTGTGCATTATTTAACAGTTGTGCTATTGAAAACAATGGTTAAGGAGATAACAGGTGTTATTTAACGCATTATTTTGTGCCTTATCTCATGTTAACTGGGTTAATAACGTATGCTACATCTGTAGCTTAATTCCTGTAACACTTTCACTTAGCCAAACAATGTGGAAAAAGCTCTTACAGATTATATTAGAAAATAATGTGTTGGTTCTTTAAAAAGGCCTGACTTCCACTTTAACAAATGTATTCTCTCCTATATCTTTACAGCTTCACAGTTATCAGTTCATATACAAATGCAGCTAGCATTATTGCACTTGTGAATGCATTAGAAAATTATGGCTATTTGAGATTTGTTCCTTGAATATTGATGTGTTTCAGGTACTTGAATGGCGCCTTGTAGCCATTTAACAATAAGTAATCACTTTAAAACCTGCTTACTCGTGTCATTTTCATAATTCCTTTTGTTCATTCAAACCCCCATATAAAATTTGGTTGAATTCTGTTTGTTACTAAAAACTGAATAAATATTTTTTATGTTTAACTTTTTTTTAGTGTGCAAATACTGTGGACCTTTTTGTACAATAATTATTATAATTATTATTTTATTATTTATTTTCTATTATATACATTAAAACATTAATAAAATAAAAGTACACTGTTATGTGTTAAATATGATATAGTTCAGCTATGGAAGAATATTTCTTTATTGCTTTATATTATGATACAAATAAATGACTGTACATGCAAAGTTTTAATCTATATAAATCAAATAAACAGTGCAGAGGATTGAAAGAAACGTGGCATGAATGTAAACATCGAACAAAGCACGATTTGTGCTCAAAGTCCCGAGATAACATGCTCTTCTATTACACTTCATTATACAGACATCATTGTAGAATTCTTTATCAAGTGTTCTAGTGGCTTGTTCCCATGAGCTTAGACAGAAGCAATTTGTTATATGGAGAATGGTAACCCCATCTTCAACAGCACACAGTCAGTCTTTTATCATTTCACCTGCCAGAATGTTATCATTCTCTCAGTATGCTGCATATACCACATTTGAGAGTGTTTTCACAAAAGTCTACCAGTTGACAAAGAATATTTCCTACTATTCCAACAACTTACTCCCCCTGTGTAGAAGAATGTCAAGTACAATATGTATCTGTGTCACAGGGACTTATCCCTGTTAAAGAAACTGCCTCTAAATCCAGCGGGGAGCTGGTTAAGTGCAGTCAGGCAATTGACCAGACTCCCCCTGCCTAATGAGAGCTTTGTGAAAGAGTGTCATGTGAGACACAGGAAAGATTTTCCTCAGTACACAAGCGTGCTGACAAGAGGAAAGAGGTCTTGAGTGCACCGAAGGACTGAGCATTAAAAACAAGACAGAAGTTGAAGTCACTTCCGGTGACGAAACGCATAAGGACGCCACGTTGCACGTGGTGACGTCACCCAAGTCCGGTCCGTGCATGTTGTTTTCTCCAAAGAACTGAGTGCTGGCACTAATCTCTACTGGAAGTATACAGTGGTATACGGAGGCTGTTAACCATTTGAGGAAGCAGGGACTTTTATCCATGTGTTCATCTGCGGTATGGTGACTGGTGAGGGAGCCTGAACTGCGCGTTATACCAACACAGCTGTGGTCAGTGTGATTCCCCCAATACCTCATCTCCCTGCCTCACTCCTCCCTCCTCCTGCACTGTGAGACTTTCAACATCTTGCCTGCTCATAACACTGGGACTAATTACCTGCACTACCCAGGCAGTGACGTACCCCATTATTGAGATTTATCCATATATGCTGATTTTTATCTGATCTCTTGTGAGTGCATGTCCAAGGGACCTTTTTTTTAATTATTTTTCTATTTTGATTAAATCATCTCTACGGTATCACGCCATGGAGCTTGTGCTTCTTTTTCTTTCTTTTCTTTGTTATGTATGTATGTATGTATGTATGTATGTATGTGTAACAACATATATGTATGTATGTACTGTATGTGTCTAGCTGTACCTGTTTCTCCCCACATAGTGTATCTGTTATGTAAGCCCTGTTAAGATCCAGGCATTAGCAGGTTAATCTGTGGGCCCTTGACCCTCCTTCCTACTTCCCCAGAAAGTGATGGAAGGGAGGTGGTGTCTCATGGCCTGTATACAGCCCCTTGTGGATTGTTTTTAGGTTATATTTTTGTCTTTGAGCATTTATTGGATTTTGTAGTGGGTTCCCCTGAGGATGAGGAGGATGGTCTCTATGGCAGCAGGGATAAGTAATACTTTTATGTATTTAGTTTGTTAATTGAGTGGCCAATCTATGTCCCCGTTGCGGGTTTAGGTAGGCACAGTGTCAATCAATGGATTTAATGGCTTAGTATTTATTATGTTATTATGTATTGGTACGATGTTTATCACAGCACATTGTATATGTTAATTTTGTTTTATGTATATTTTTATAATAATAATAATAATAATAATAAAAGCATGTTCTTGTATAGCGCTGCTAGTTTTTTACATAGCGCTTTACAGAGACATTTTGCAGACACAGTCCCGGCCCCATGCAGCTTACAATCTATGTTTTTGGTGCCTGAGGCACAGGGAGATAAAGTGACTTGCCCAAGGTCACAAGGAGTCAACACGGGAATTGAACCAGGCTCCCCTGCTTCATACTCAGTGCCAGTCAGTGTCTTTACTCACAGAGCCACTCCCTCCTAGTTTTAATTGGGCAAAAGTCCTATTTACATATTTCACAATAGGGCTATTGCCATTACTGAGGTTGTGGGATCTTAATGGATGTAGGGGGTGTATAATGGTGGTACTTTACCTGTGTAGCGTGGTTAGGTCTCCCGGGAGTTGGGCTGGCTAGTGTAAGAACTTTAAAAGAGAAGATAGCGCCTATCTGGTTCCTCCAATTTTAGAAAGACACAGCAGCCAGGAAAAAATGGTGTCCAATATTTCTTCCAAGTACTCTGTGGGATAACCCACATAGCCCTTTAAATTTATTGTAGAAGGTCAAACACTCACTTGCTGTAATTAGTAGTGAGGTTTGTAGAAGTTTTCATTCATCCAAGGGTGTATCCTCAGTGTGAAGGTCCACAAAATAGATGATAGCAGCAAATTGTTGCTATCACAAACAGATGAGGAAAATAATAAGTTGTGTGAATTGCAGTTCGCAACTTGTTTTCACACATTTTATGGAAATGTCGACATTTTCACAAAATTGTTAGAATTATAGCTACAGTTGGTGAAAATTGTGTAATTGGGGCTCATTTTAGACCAATGTGAAAATCTTCCAAAAATAATGGACTTTCACCGATTTCATGAAATGTTGCATTTTCTGACAGATTTTTACGTTAATATACCAAATATGCAAGGTCATGTAACTGCACTTTTTGGTCACGTAAGATAGACAATGTATTGGGCTTAACATGATCATTTTGCCAGATTTGTGAACATTTGCAAACTTTTCAATCAAAAGAAGTTCACTCCAATCCATGTCAATAATTGCAATTAATAGTAAATCATATGTTATTAAATACAGGTTGTAAACTCGTCTGCTTATTTTTCTTCTTGCAACTATAAGTGAGAGTCACGAAGGTCCGTGGCCCGATAAAGCACCTGATCTGTCATTAACTACCATTGATTTTAATGGCACCTAATGACGAATCTGATGCATTAACCCACAACGGACCTTAGTGAACTTGCCCGTATAGTTGAATGTTCAAGAAGATATGCAAGTGTTTTTTTTTTTGTGCCTTCACCAATTTGCTAATAACATTATAAGACTTAGAATCCGAGCTGCTGTGGAAATATATCAATAGTGTGAGAGCAGCAGAAAAACTAATCAGCTTTCTTGCATAGTTTTAGATTGGTTGGGAGTTTTCCATTTCACTGCCACCAATCAATTACTGAGCACCACGGCAAGTTTCTGATGGCTTTTCCTATTAGAATGCAAATAGCATACACAATTCTTATTTTTTGATTAGAGGTAAATTACTCCATTAAAATCTCACCGAGGACTTTTTTTCTTGTGTTTCAAAAACACAGACTACAAAGCTAGTTACTATGTACCCTAAGTGTTTGTTTGGAGACATGCATGTCACTCCATTATTTGCATAAACTCGCATATGTACCTTCTGTACCCTGTTATTAAATTCCAAATACCTGGGAGGGCTTGGCAGTATATCTTGATAAAGCTTGCTGCTCTTCAATTATTTCCTTCAATAAGTTTAGTTGAGAATTGATTCTGATCTTTGGGAAAATTTATAAAAAGATCTGTTTTAAGAATGCTTGGAATTCTAAATAATTAAGTTGCACATTGCTAGTTTCCCCTAAGCTGCACATAAGTTATTACACTATACAGTATGTTGACATTCTTAATAAATACATGGGGATGTAGTACAATAATCCATACTTTATATACATTTATATCAGGACGGCACGCGGTAAACATGTTTTGGTTTTATCATTCAAACACATGCAATGAAATAAGAGATTATTCTCTAAATAAAGGTTATTATATAATTTAGAAAATATCCCCCCCACCCCCCTTCTCATCAATAGATAACTTCTAGGAGATGCTTGCTTTATTCAAGATATTTTATTAGCCAATCTGAAGTATTTAAAAAAGGAAAAGAAACTGAAAAGAAGTACGACAAAAGTGACCTATGTACAAAGATTATATTTGCCATTTTTTTGCGTCAACATTTTTGTGTTAAAAGGAATACAAACGGGGGCGTGGCCAGCAGCCGAGCAGAGCGGACGCACAGCTAATGAGCTCTGGGCTATATTGGTTAATTTGGGCCATTAACCCCTCCCAAGCAGAGCCCCCCAAAAAGACCCTCCTATAGAAACGGATCTGATAGAACACTAACTGAAAAAAAATTAAACTCTTTTCAGTGGAAATAACGAGAGACAGGCAATGGCTGGAAAAGCAAAAAAAAACACAAAATCAGGACGTATCTTAGTAATTTGCAGCAGCGCAGCGCTCAGCAGAGCCTAACACAGATTCTCAAGATGGCGCCGCAGCATGTGCGCTGCGGGGGAGGGGGGACAACCCGCGAGCAGCTGCATCAACTGCATGAGGACACAGAAAGCAAGGACTTGACCAAAGAATATGTGGAAAAGCTCTTATCAAGAATGAGACAGAGCTTCCCAGAAGGTGTAAATACTGCAATAAACGGTCTCAAAAGGGTATAAGTACTCTTTCACAAAGAACAGACGGAATGGAGGCCACAATGGAGGATATACTCCTATCTCAATCCTCAGCAGACGAGGAAATAAACAGATTAGGGCATGAAACTAATGCTTTAAAAAAACTGCATAGCGAACCAAGAAAACAGGGGCCGCAGGCAGAACTTGTGGATCCGAAATATCCCTAAAGGCAAATGAAATAGAAGCTCTCCGCATTTACCTGCACAATTTCTTCCTCCTCCTGGTCCCAGAATTATGCACCCAAGACCTACTGTAGAAATAGATCGCGCCCACCGGGCTCTGGGCCCAGGTCTGAAGACCCAAGGAAGCGAAGGGACGTAATTGTAAAACTCCATTCCTATACCACAAAGGAAAAAAGAATGTTTGCAAGCAGGGAGAGGGGAGATCTTCCATTTGAAAACGAATCTCTGCAAAATTTCAGTGACTTATCAAAAGTTACCATTGCAAGACGACTCTGGCTAGCCAAAGAAATCCTAAATCAGGAGACTGATAATAAAACTGAACACCTGAAGGAAGAAGACTACAAATGTATCTTATAAGTTGCTCTACCCTAAACTTTTCAGAAAAGCCCGGTTGAGTCCTTTCCCAAGTTATTGTTATACAGTACAACACCGTTGCAAGCAGTTTTCCTTTCAGTGGTCTCATCTAGCATCGGAATGTGGAGTCCAAGTACACCCGGCCCTGGGGAATCAAAGCCGTTAGCAACGAGAGATCGGACCTGTTCACACTGCGCCCATTTATAATGCCCGACGTTGCGAACACGACTGCGGTAGAGGAATTACTCCCCATCGGGGAAGAGGGAAAAACATCTCACCCAGAATCTCCGACAGACCAGGGCGGTGATTCGGATCTCAAAGCTGCCAGAGCCCAACTTTATCTCTTCCCCCTCCCCACTCTCCCTTAGTCACTACTACCTGTCCAGTATACTGCTCCTCCAATATCAGAATGAATAGAAGAATCTAAATGTTGGTAGATTGTGGACAAAACTAAATGCAATGTACAAAGGGAAATATACAATATGTCGGCAAACTATGCATTGTTGGTGGTCCTCCCATGTTTCCAACACAGTGCTGTGCCTGCATTGTTCCCCCATCCCTCCCCCTTATCCCTCCCTTTCCCAATCCCCCACCCTCACTTCCTGTTACGCCGATGCTCGCCACAAACCGGGACCGGACCGCGGGGCTGAGGTGGGGTTATATAATCACCGACCTTAGTCCACGCAGACTGATCCGGAGTGCGCAGTTCGTAGTCGTACATCGCAGGGTCAGGATTGGAGAAGGCAGCATCGTCGTTAATGAAGCAGGAGTTCGGCAACAGGAAATCAGGAGTTCCCCGCTTCAGCTTAGGAGCGTGAGCGCGGGGGTGGCTTTTGCGCGAGGAGCGGCCTCGGCCCATGACGCCGATCTCAGCAGGAGGAGACAGCAGGCTGGCCGAAGTTCACCGCAGGGCAGCGTCGGGAAGAACCAACGCTCAGCGCAGAAGTCCAAGGCAGGCCACTGCAAGAGGATCGCAGCAGGCCGCAGGAAAGGAAGGGTAGCCACTGCTAGGAGGGAATGCAGCAGTTACCAGTGCTCGCATCAACGCTTCAGCACAGGCGTCCAGGGTAGGCCACTGCAGGAGAATAGCAGCAGGCCGCAGGACAGGAAGGGTAGCCACTGCTAGGAGGGAATGCAGCAGTTACCAGTGCTGGCATCAACGCTTCAGCACAGACGTCCGGGGTAGGCCACTGCAAGGAGATAGCAGCAGGCCAGTGCTGGCAACAATGCTTCAGCACAGACGTCCAGGACCAGGCCTCTGGATACTCAGGAACTTGGAAGGTAAGAACGCTAGGAGAGAGGCCTGGGGTGGTTTGTGGCAGAGACAGTAACATAGAGGTAGGAATAGTTATGCTCGGCACTGGTTCAGTGCCAACGCCTAGAATATAAAGGGCGGAGATCCAATCACAGGAGGAGGGTGTGTGAGAATTCCTCCAATGAAAGAGCACAGGGCAGAAGCTGCAATGAGAGGCAGCACCTGTGCCATAGATTGCCAGAGGAAGCTTGCAACTGCACAGGTCTGCAAGGCTAAAGTCAAAGCGAGTAGTGGATTCCTTACACTTCCCCCACAACCCCCTCCACCTGCCCCCCTCTACCTTCCCCGACCCTCCCATCCCTTTACTGTGTTCTCTATACTCATTGAAATGTTTGATAAGCTTGTCCATGGTACATATATGATTATCAGATCCCCAGGTGATTCAAGGACCAACAAAATAGGGGCTATGACAGACATCTCCCCTATTTCCTGCACACGGTATATTGGCACATAAAGGGTAGGGCACAATGGTCCCAATTACAACTAGTCAGGTGATCATAAGGCATCAATCACAATCACCAACTGCTCCCATCATTGTGGAAGGACAGACACTACTAAAAGCCATATAATGGCTACAAAATAATAAATCCTTCAATGAAAAATAGTGAGACGACAATGCATTGTGTGTATTAAATATAGTGAAAATAAAATGCCAATTGTTTAAAAACAGTGGATATGGTATCACTGAGTCATTAAACACTAAATAATGTGTGGTAGCAAATAATGAAACTCCTGATACTCAAACTCGCCCTTCTATGCAACTTATGCATGTTACTGTATATACAATAATTGCTACCTCAGATAGGTCATAAATGTAAGTTGCATAGATAGATCGCTGCTAGACTCTAAAATGTAAATGTAGGAAGCTATAAACGTACCACAGAGTCCACATATATCATAATACAAAACCAGCTATATAAATACTAGCATAGTGTATAATGGTCTGAGGATTCGCCATCCTTGCAGTTGCAGACCGTCTCCTCACCTCAATAACCCTTCCGTGATGGACACTCAGGATGCACGGTCTCGTGGTCCCACTACACGCGCGCGGATCTTGCGCGGTCTGATTCCCTGTCCGCGGATTCCGTCTCCACCCCCCACTCTGACGCACGGCAGGTGCGTTCGTCCAGCCTCCCCGCTGACGCACGTTCCAAGCTCTGCCCCCGCTCTGGTGATAGACAGGACCGACGTGGGAGTAACGCATGCCTCAGGCTCCGCCCCCTGACCTCCATGACACGCGCGGGTCAGCACGCGATCGGTCCCACCTCCATTCACTCTAAGGATGTCCAAGACCAGCATGGGAGTTATGCGCGCCGCAGGCTCTGCCCTCTGACCTCCGTGATGCACGGGTCGGTGCGCAATCGGTTCAGCCCCCATCCCTGATTAGGCTGCATCGTAGGGCATGCCTCTGTGCTCTAGCAGCCTATTGAGGTATTCTTCCTGATTCCGCCCTGGCTCGCTATTGGAGGCTCCTCCTTTATATACCTTCCTGCTGCATTCAGTCTTTGCTGAGCATAGTCTAGTGTGACGCCATGCCTTGATGCTTTCCAGTTCCTGTGACCTTGCCTTGCTTGTTAACCTCTTTGTAAGAGGACATGTGCAGAGGTATGCAATGGAGACTGTTTTAAGGTGAAATTAAAATAAGGCTTTATTGCGCCTGTCCCTTTTAACACAGCAAAACATATGAAAATTACAAACGCCTATCCCTGTTTAAGGGCTAACTTACTTCCCCAGTCCCTTTCTCCAGGGCTGGAGGGATAATCCCATTACCATTCTATTCCCCAAAGTCTCAAGAGATACCTTAAAGCAGGTGGCCCTTCATGTCAGTCTCTGGTAGGTTCCTGGGTCCCCGTGTCCAGAAATATAGGTCTTTGGGTGTCTTGATCTCAGCAGAGCCTTTCTGCTCAAGACCTATTTCCTCTTGTCAGCACCCTTGTATACTGAGGAAAATCTCCTTCCTGTTTTTGGGAACAGGCTTTTTCTAACAAACCTCTAATCAGCCAGGTGAAGTTGGTTAACTGCTGGATCCAATTAACCAACACACTGCTGGATTAGTGGCATATTCTGAACAGGGATAAGTTCCCTGTTACACTCTTGTTGCCTGACCCTGCATATCGCTTGGACTCCGCATCTCTCCTCTCCTGATCCGGCTACGAACGACCAGTCTCCAGTCCAGACCTTGGCTAAGTACTCCAACGATCCGATACTCTCCTATCCTGAAACTGGCTACGTACCCCGACAATCCGCTACTCTCCAATCCCACACTTGGCTATGCACCCTGACGATCCGCAACTCTCCACTCCTGACCTGGCAAGTACTCATAACTATTCTCCAATCTATAATCCTGACCTGGCTTGCATGACTACTCTACATCCTAGGCGCGCCCGCGTGGCTGTGGGTCGGTGTTAACCAATTCCCTACTTCAGCACTGCGGTCACACTTCATTTGTGGTGAGCTACGTGTTACAAATCGATCTGGAGCGTCCTGCAAAATCAGTCAAGTCAGCTGTAGCAGAGCAGCACATGCATGGAAATGTAGAATTCTCTCAACATTACAGTCATATCAACAACCTTAAATGCACAACTCACAAGCAACCACATGGCAGACAAAGTGTACTGATACTGTGCTTTCCATAGTGGAGAAACTAAGTAGCTAGATAAATTTGTATCATATAGCAGCACAGCACAGCGTATACAACCAGTTCCACGAGGAGAGGGGCAGTTCATCACGAGATACAAATTATATCAAGCTACTTAGTTTCTCCACTCTGATCCAATTACGATAAAAAATGCAACCATACAGGGCTGCCCCTTGTCTCAGCATCTCTTTGCATTATCAATTGAACCCCTAGCGGCTAAA